>NC_142530.1:27750464-28050464 GCF_964205215.1 Stylophora pistillata
TTTGAGTAACAAAGATAATTTTATGACCAAGATAAATAAACTTTTTCACTCTCCAAATACTAGGCTTGTAAAGTTCGTGGAAAGGCAAACAGCAATACCGACAGACTATGTCGATACTGATAAGCACCCTACTGTAGCACTGCAAGACAACCTATAAGCACCCTACTGTAGCACTGCAAGACAACCTATAAGCACCCTACTGTAGCACTGCAAGACAACCTATAAGCACCCTACTGTAGCAGTGTAAGGCAACCTATAAGGAGAAATAAGTTTTTCATCCAAGTACAGTTTTTGATTCAAGAAAAAAAATTATTTCTTCTTTCCTTTAGACGTTTTGGGTTTCTTTGGTTTGCAGTATTTTGCTTCCAGTCCAGCTATCATATCGTCCACTGCCCCTTGCCGGTCTTTTTGCCTTTTCATAATCAGCTGTTTGAGGCCATCATCTGATTTGTCATTTAAGCCAAGCTCTTTAGCCACCTCCGCTGCTTCAGCTGCTTCCCTCTGAGCCTGTATATGTCAAACCAAATCTTTAAGATCATTGATAATAATCTTCAAAACATTTGGCATTTAGCAAACTGAAAGCTTGACAACAACAACAACAACAAAAAGAGAGATGACAGAATGAGGACTCCAGCCTCTTTTCTATTGCATTACATCTTTGAATTCCACCTTCCATTTTTTGGATCATATTGTTAGAGTCGATACTCAACCAATATGTCGATCAATAGTAGATTGACACTTGGTCAACAGCTAGCCAAAATTTGGTCAAGACTTGGTCGATCGTCAATAATGTCAACAGATAAATCGACTGACTATGGACCAAGTATCAGCCAACTATTGACCAACTATTGATTGAGTGTTGACCAAGTAACAACCAACATATAAGTGGAGTATCGAAGAACTCTTGACCGATATATCGACTGATACATTGGTTGAGAGTACCTACAGTAAACATGATCCCATTTCTACCGTGAAACACTGCAGATTAATGGTTAACAAATGGTCAACTATTTGCCTATTACTATTCTGCTTTCCTCTCCTGTCCCTGACCATCAGTCACCCATGCTCCTCCCCTTTACAGTCTGCACAAAAGATACCTTCAAAACCCTCCCTTTTTTAAGTTTTCTAGAGCCTAAGAAGTTGGTACCACGACATTAATTATAAATCAAGGCACCCACTCCACATATTATCTGAGAAAACATAAACTGGGCCATATTGTTCGAAGCACAATCAAGATGACTAGTGTAATTCCAACCATTTTTGATCTAGTTTTATAGCATTACAGACAGTTTTAATTGTTTGCATTTTTCCCTTCAGTTTCATCTTATGTTAAGATAAAACCCATAAACTGTTAGCTCTACTATACGCTTTTTCAAGGAAATTTAACCTTTTAATCATGGATTACCAGGGCTCGACACTAACTTTTCAACTTACCAGCCAAGTGGCTAGTGACATCTTAGATGTTACAACAATTTTAGCTTGTTTACTAGCTAAGCTGGGTGGTGGAAATAAAACCACTAGCAAAAACTGAATTTCTACTAGTCTGTGGCTAGGTGGCTTCAGTTAGTGTTGAGCCCTGATTATCACCAGTGGCTTTTCAAACTACTGGGCTCTGGGAAAAGGGCAGATTAAGCAAACACAATGTGACATAACAATAGGACACAATTTCAGGTAAAGAAGGGCTGCAAGAATCATGGCCACCTGCAGCTTTACCTCACAACAGGAATGAATTGAAACCGCTGTTGTTTCAGAGCCTGCCCACAACACCAGATACAGCCCTCTCTAGAGTAAGTAAAGTTTATTCATCATGATTCCCCATTTCTACACATGCAGGATGAAGTAGCCTGAGAAAAGCAGCTGTCCTTTTACTCCCTTCATTTCCCCGTTTCTTTTGCAGGGAAACGAAGGGAGCAAAAGGACGGTTGCTTTTCTCAGGCTAGGATGAAGAGGCAATCCACATAAAGTCTTCACACTAACAACGTCAATAGGCACAGTAGAACAGAAATTCCAGAAGCTTAGATGCCGAGAATCATGAGACACAACAGTAGGAGACCTGTGTTGCAGCAGACTACTGAGGGAAATCTTAAGAAGGTGCACCAATCACAGCCTTGGAATTCCACCCAATGACAGCTGAGCACAACAGTTTAGAGGTGACACATCTAAAAATCCTCCTCATTGCCTAAAGAAGACTAGTAGTATGTGGTCAAAGCATTGTGAACAACATCCATCTAAACTGACAACAGAAAAAAACAATTATACTTCTCTTTTGAAAGTGTTTTTCACCACAATGACAAACCATAACCTGTTTCGGGAATGTAAAAGTGAGACAACCCATCTATGAGATCCTCCCATTACATCAGTGAGAAGAGTATTTAAAAAATCCTTATCTGCACTACCAGTTTTTCTGCATGTCTGTAGCTTTATCAAAATAAGCAATTCTATTTGTGATAACTTTGATTTGCTTGTGAAGATGAGGAAAATTGGATTGAGAAAGGGGTTTGGAGGTAAATATGTTCACTGAAAGCTTGCATGTTTGTTTCAGACTGATGAACAAAAGTTGCCGCACTTAACACTGTGCATGGATTTCCAGCAAAGTACTCTAGCTATCCAAAGGCATAACCAGCTCACAGAGTTTGAACTGTTGCCAAATTCTTTACAAATGGTTGCTGAAATTTACCTAACCATATGAATGACTACATTTTGCTGGCCTTTCCACTTTTCTACCCATTAAAGATTTCTAATGATTCTCTTTACGAAGCTGTGGAAATTTTCTAGGCTAATTACATTTGATAAAAAAGAGCGACCAATACTTTTCACTAACTTTTTGCTTGCGCGATTTCTTCTTCTTTTTATCCTCATTCGCAAAAGCTGGGAAAGTTGGTAAATCTTCCTTTGAAATTAGATCTTGAATGATTTTTCGGAATCTTTCATAATCGCCAATCGTGGAGCATAGTACATTTTCCAAGATAGTGTCCATGTCACCCTCGTAGTCCAAGTACGCCGACCTGAGATCGTTTACTTCCTCTTCTGATCCTTTGTAATTTTTCTCAAACTCTGTAATATCTTTCATGGTGATTTTCTGAAACAGCAATCTCCAGTAGGCATCCCAATCACGTTCTTGGACAACAACATCGTCGTCAACTTCCCCACTTTCATCGTACAACGCCCTTTTGTCTTGGTCGGACAAAACTGAGTAAACTCTGCTTAAAAGTTGGAATTTTTCGGTGGCGCTCGCTTTCTCTGCTTCGGGAACCCTATCAGGATGAACTTCAAGCGATTTTTTACGATAAGCTCGCTTTATCTCCGATTCAGAAGCTGACTTAGTTAGCCTCAGTACTTCATACAAATCTCTGGTACCAAACAGCTTTTCGAGAGTTTCAAAGAAGGACATTTTGCTTTATGTGATCGCTGGAGTAGAGAAGTAAATATGGCTGCCGCTAACAACCCGCCAAAATTTAGACTAGTCATGTGGTTGAGCCTTGTCCCTCTCTTTTAGCGCTTGGTCGCCAGGCCACAATCACATTGCGGCGACCTCGAGGGAGATGCATAAATAGTGTCATAACCCCTAATTTAGAGATTTTCAGACAAATCGAAACAATTACAGTACGAATTTTGTTTGTCTGTGTGCACTGAATAGTAGCATGAATTATGGAAGCGCCGCACGGCAATGGAGTCGCTAGCCCTGCATTTCAGTTACAGTTAGAACAGAGTTCGAGTTCCTCGCAAATGAGTCAAAAACATCCATGTAAGCGCACGTATATATAGGGAGACATCTTATGCACTCGTAAACTCGCGTAGAAGACCTTCACTGGCTGATGTTTTGAAATTTTCAATATTTTTACTTCCTTTAAGTGGCATCAACAGCAAGTGAAGGGAGACGCGGTGAAGGTGAAATTCAGTTTTCTCGCCTTGAGGCTTTACATGTAGATCCGCAAAAACGTGAACTGTTGGAAGCAAGATTTTCTACTCCTCGAGTAAGTGGACACCACGTTTTTAAAATTGACATCAGGTATTATATCTAGGGATAGTCCTCTCAGGTGATTTTTTCGTTGGTATTGTTTTCCTAATTCAGCAAAATATGGAGGCTCGAGAACTTTCACTCTTCGAAGAGAATAATTTACAGAAGATGTCTCCAAGTTGTCTTGTGATAAGTATATAGTTAGCATACATTCGACTGACAACAACTCTTTACTCAACTCTGATGATGACTAATGCTCGGTTGTGGAAGTATCGTTTACCACTATCGACAACACTAGTATTACCCCATAATTTGTATCTCTCAGTTAGTACATGAGACATGATTGGCCAGCCACTTTTCTGGTTGTACCCCATTTTTGGCGTCATTTGTGATGTCATTTGTGATCTGTTGCTGAACAGATGTGCAACAACATGGAATCTATTTATTAAATTTATTTGACCAATTTATCCCCTAGAGTATGAATCAAGACTCTCAACACAGCAATGCCAGTATTTCTTCTATAGCAAGCGATAAAGAATTTGAGGTAACTACATATTGTTCAGGTTATGCATTGCAAACATTTACTGGGCTCAGGTGCAATCATTACACTATGAATTTTGTCCTTATGAAGCAAAGATCTGATGCAATTCTCATTCTGTGAGGTCCTTTTAAATGCTGTGCTCTTAGTGATGTGCTCATGATTGAATTATAATAGATATAATCACATTAAGGTGTTAGTGCAGTGGTGAAGGATAGGCTGTTATCTCAGCCTATCACAGGATAATGGACCCTCCTGCCCACCGGATTCTAGGGTGACACCTTTTGTAAGTGTCAGCAATCCCCCAGCTATCCCTTTTACTATTAGAATGATAACCTGCCTTGTGGGGTCACCTTTGGGCAGCTTCTGCATCCCGGCCTGTCTCCAGCTGTCTTGATCTTGACTTGCAACTGGACCTGGCATGCTAAGGACAAGAGAGTCAGGCTGACTCTACACAAGTCTTCCTCCCTTTAATTCAAGTCAAAGAAAATTCATGGCATGAGGGCCCCATTGAAAACCGCCATGGCAAGTTGGGCACCCTCGTTAAATATTATTATTATTACTATTATTATTATCATCCCATTTTTTTGGTCTCCATATTCTGCAAATCTTCAATCGCAGTTCCCTCAAAAGGATGCTTTCATCATGTAGTAAATAATTGTGTCAGATGTTGGTATTTATTCTTCTTGTAGTAAACAATTGTGTTAGATGTTGATTTTGATTCTTCTATTCTTATTATTAATATTTCTTGAATACCTGAGTATATTTGTAGTAGCGGTAAAGTAGAACCTTGATTTAACAAACCTCTATAACAACGTCCTTGGTGTAACAAACAATACTTTTCAGCCCTGTCAAAGTTACAGTAAAATGTATGGGAAACAACCTCAATATAACAAACCTTGATATAATGAAATCCTTGTTATATTGAACACAATCCAGATCGAAGCCCAAACATATACAGATACCCGATATAACAAACAAATGTCAATGCATAACAAAAGACAGATGTGAAACAGACCAACAACAATCAAAATCCTTTAGTTCTGCAACAATAGAACAACTTCACAGGTAGCTGTTAATTAGCAATCACAGAAAATTCATTAAATCAAGGTTTTCAATATAACAAACCTTTGATATAATGAAACAATTTCCCCAGGCCCTTGACACTTTGTTAAATCAAGGTTCCACTGTATATTAATTACAGTGCTAGACTTGTTAAGTTTGAAAGCCTGCATTTCAGTGGTGAAGTGTCTTTACAATGGCAACTAATTTCTGCCAGTACCACTGCCTCTAATAAAGCAAAGTTCTTTTAATAATACTATGTTAAGAACAGAGATATTTGTTTATTTCAGTCTTTTTTTTGTATTTTCAAATTGGTCCGTTTGTAGCTTCTCTGTGCATGTAGCTTGTGGGTAGCCTCTAGGATGGCATCAGGCAGCTGACAGTTGGTTGGGGGAGCTCTGCTTTAAAATTATCATTTTTTCTACAGAGCACTCCACCAAGCCAGAAAAGTGAAAAACATCCAGGAAGAAAACGGAAAGCAACTGTGGATGGAGATTCCCCTGGTATGGCACAACCATTTTTTGAATCGTTCTTCAGAAAGAACTTGAAAACACTTGTTTAAAAGTCCATTCCAGATTGAAATGATGTTAAAATAGGTTTTTTTTTTTTCTATTTTTCCTGGTACATTACATGTTTGATAGAATGATACAAATTGCACTTGTCCAGTTTGAAATCATTTTAAACTAGACTTATTGTAGATAAGTCTAGTTTAATATAAACTGATAATATAAACTGAACCTTTTCCTTTGGTTTTACATGTTTGTTTGTCTGGAGAAAGTTCAGGGCACAATGTGAAAGGCCATTTTTATTTCTTTGTCATAATTATTTAAAAGTGTTGAAGATTGAATATGATAATTGATTTTAGCCATGCTTTACAGGTATTCTCAGTAAAAGTGGACGCTCAGAACCAACAAATAAAATCACAGAGTATTTTAAGGTATATGAGGACGATGTCTTATTTTCTGTATACTTATTCACCTTTTTACTCTCAGAGGTGATTAATGTGTAACTTCTCGCTATAATATCCATACATTATCCAGCAAACAGGTGGTGAGAAATACTCAAATTCATCAGACAGAATTTTGTTATCTTTATTGAATACTTTTTTACAAGGAAATTGAATAATTATTTAGCAGCTAGAAGGGAGAGTAAACCCTTTAACTCCCAGATGTAATTTCAAATTCTCCCCTCTAGCTGCTACACTTTCCCTTATAAATGAGTTACAAGAATTTGGTGTTAGATCAAGATAACAACTTCTACCTGATGGGTTTGAGTATTCTCATTAATCATTTGCTGGATATTGTATAGATATTAGAAGGAAAAATTACATGTTAATCACTTCTGGGGGTTTGTAAAGGGTTAACAGTCAGACCTTGGGAGGTAAAAGATGAAGAGATCTTTATGGTTTAAAGATGTTTATCTCTTTCTTCATCTGTAAACAATGTTGTATACTTCATCTGCAATCTGAAACTTATGTCTTGTGAATCCTTAATGTTGAGAGAGATGTTGTGGACTAACAGTCAGCAGACTGAACTTTAGGTTGATACGGGGGGTCCAGGGGCACATTTCTCAAAAGTAGTGGTAACACAACAGGCCTAAAAATCCGTATTTTAAAATGGTATCATAATTTCAAGAATAGAGAAGCAAGTTGTGGCACCATAACAAGTCGATTTTGTTTTTTTAGGTGGTAATTTTACTGTATAAATATCAATACTTTTGAAAACCCCAGCTTAAATGAACACAGAAGAGGGCTCTAGTAAGAGACCCAGCTAGGCCATTGTGTAGCACAGTGTACTATGTGTTATTGACCAAACCTGTGGTCAAGATGGCTGGATATCGGCCAAGTTTCTTTGCGCATCTTTGTGGGCCTTGAGTTTGTCATGGTCCATGAAAATGCCTTAAAAAAAAAAAAAAGACTAGTATACAGTTCCTTCACCTAACAAGCTTGGTCAATAATGGATTTATTACTTGGAAAAAAATTGGCTTTAATAAGAATCAAAAATAGCTTATTTTCAAGAGCTGAGAAAAAGTAACCATGACCTGTCAGGAGAACCAGTCATAATGCTGGGGGGGTGGGGATGGGGGGTAATGTTTGATTATTAACACCCTATCAAAGGTGGTAACAATTATACTTCTAGATGCTTCATGCCAGAAAAAGAGGGAGGATAAGCTCCTGACTGGCTCGATGGGCCATGTTGGTATAAGACAGAATTGATCTTTACTTTTTTACCTCTGAATACAGAATGAAAGTTCCCCAGCTCGACGAAGTCCACAGAATCTCTTACCATCATTTACATCTCAGGTATTACATTTATTACCCAATGTACAGTGTGTATATACATGTACATGTAATTGGGTAAATATTTGTTTTGTAGGTAATATCATTTAATATTGAACTGTGAGTGAGTTTCTAATTTGGTGGTTGTCAAACAATTTACTAATCTTTTGAAACTTTACAAAAAAAAAGTAATAAGGTGGGGGTAGCCAAAGTTATGTTTGAGTTACAAGCTCATAAGGCCAAAGGTAACAGAGAAAGTGTAATTTTGCTCTGAAAACCTTTACCTGTCCAAAAAAATTGTTACGGCATGTTGAGAAGTGACTGGGCTTTTTTATGCAATTATGAATGGAACACAGCATCTTGTTGCTGATTTGTTGAAGAAGAGATGTTTCAAAATAATTAATAATCCCATTGTTTACACTGTTAACTTCAGATATAAATATAATTCCTATAATGCATTTTCAGTTTCAAGCAGAGAGCAGTTCTACTCTACCATGTCCAGTGAATGTCAAAGTATGTCTTCCTGAACCAGGATCTGAGGGACCAGATGGAATTGAGTCAGCTGGGATATTTGTTCATGAATCCACACAGGTTAAGAAATCTAATATAAATAAAAATTGCACTGCAAAGAGCAATTCAAAGATGAAATAAACAATTTTTAATACAAGAGAAAAAATAGATACCCACTAATTGACCCTTGCTCACCATAGAGTCTCCTGTAACTCAGTGGTTAGAGCATCCGACTAGATCATGGAGGGTTGTGGGTTCAAATCCCATCTGGAAACTCGATTTTTTCTCTTGTATTAAAGAGCAATTCACATAATTATATTTTTTTGCTTACATTTACTGGTGAAATGAACCACTTGGGATGTTGGAGGAACACTGAAAAGGTTTGTAAATTATTTGCTTCCACCTCGTGATTTACAAGCTTTCCTTGTGTTCCCTCAACATCCTGCATAGGTTATTACACTGACAAACTGATAGAAAGTACAGTTTGTTGTTTAATAGATAGGTAACTAGTAAAGTGAGAAGAAGATGGCATTAATATAATATTATGTAATGTATACTTATTGAGCCTTAAGTCCTTGATTAGATTACATTGTAGACTTAGACAAAAACATGAGGTCACTTACAGGTGATTTCAAGGCAGAGTAGTTGATTCATGTTTGGCCTTCATTATGGAATTGAAATTTTAGCTTGAAGTTCATTATCTATGTATTAACCAGTAAACTGATTATAGGGAAAAGCAAAGTGAAAAATGGGTGTGGTGGACCCTGACTTTGGCCAACTGGAAGAGAACATCACCCACTTAGCTGCTAATGGTGATAACAGTTTTTGTACTCAGCATTTAAGTTTTGTATGCAGTTTTGTTTATTTCTGTGAATTTTAAATGAATTTCTTTTGGCTTTTGTTTTTACAGACATACCTGACTGTTGAGAGTTTGAAGGTACAGTAACAAGTTCCTAATTTTAAACTTGTCAGAGATTTTGCTGTGGCAGAATTTTTTTCAAGAAATTTATTATTATCAAGGTTTGGTTTTGACCTCGACAGTATAAACATGTGAAGTTTTTCTTTGTTTTGACACTACAGGCCACCCACCATGGGCTTAAATTTTGCATCCTCTGATAAATTTGACCTGCAATATTTAGTTTGCAAATGATATGCTCATTTGGGATTGCAACTTTCTACAGAAATTATCATTATATAATCCATATTTTACAGGAAATGGAGAATTGCTTGTCAACTGGAGTTGCTTCATCTCAGGAAAAGGAGAACAAGATCGAAGAACTTACAAGGGTAAAACTCAAAGATTCTTCCAAATTATTTATAACTATTTATTGTCACACACTATTTGGGAAAATCTTTTCTTTTATCCAAACTGTTTGATTTTTCTGTTTTCTGAGTTTAAGTTCTCCTGATGGATTAAGTCAATAAAAGTCAGTAAAAGTTTACTAGTCATAATAAGGAAAATAATACATAGTTGTGGTAGATATGGAATTTCTCTTCTCCTGTTCAACTCAGTATCTCCCTTGTTTGCTGCCCTCACTTGTGAGCTATTTAATCGAGCATGCGAAGAGAAATTTCTATATCTATGCTCACCCATGTGTTATATTCATTTTGATTTCTCTTTTTTCATGGAAATTGATAATAATTACATACAGTACCATACAAGCTTATAAATACACTCTAGAGTTGTCATTTTTTTTGGTTTCTTTGCAGTTGGTTGATGAATACAAAAGCCAAGTTGATGCTCAACAGGTAAATCTAACTAATTTTCACTTTCTATGATTAATTGTTCAACAACTACATGAATTGATTGACAGAGAAAAAAATGACCCAAGTCTTTGTAGGCTTGATTTCCGCTGCTCTCTAGCTTAAGTCTGGTCTCTTTCATTCCTCCCAAGAGTGGGTGTGGGGGGGGGGGGGTGTGCGCTCTGGTTCCCCAAGGGCGGCTGGTAATCAAGCCTAAAGTCTTTGCAGCTGTTAGGAAACAGAAAATGAGATGAATTAAAGCAGTGGAAGTTTTGGATGTAAATTCATGCTTCTCATTGAACTATTAACCTTTTTACTGCTTGATGCAATTGAGGCCCAACCTCCTTGTTCCTGTACCTTAATTAGCGTTCTCATACAATTTTAAAACAAAATGAAAATTGTTTATGCTCAGTTGATAGATTAAGGGGACATTTGAAGCAAAATGGAGAAAGCAGAAATAGAGATAGAGGGATTTTTTATAATAATTAATTTAAAATAGGTAACATATTTAACAATTCGCCGAAGGTGAGGTGAATATTGTCGAATAATGCCCGAGACGAAGCCAAGGGGATTATTCGACAGTATTCACCAAACCTGAGGCAAATAATTGTTTTAGTATAATTTCAGAGCTGAACAACAGAGAAATTTCTAAAATCATAACATTTTAGTAACATTTATTAACACTTTATATAAACCGTGTGGAGCAGTTTATATAGCGTTATATAAGGAATCGCTCAACCAATCAGATTGCTGGAAACTCTTTGCTCAGCTCTGAAAATACACAATGTATGTCTTTATGTTTTTCTTCTAAACCAAAATTCCAGAAAACTGTTGAGAAGGTCAAAGAAAGTCTTGAGAAATGTATGGAAATTAACAAGAAGCTTTTAATTACAGCAGTAAGTTAATTAATATAATTTGTTCTGTTTTTGTTTTTTTTTTAATTCAATCATCATTATCTTAAAGTTGGGGCTCTTCTCTTTGTTCTCATTAATATAATTGATAGCAATTTTTATTGGTAATGACCAATTCTAAGTAAGATAACATTTTGTTGACAATTAATTAGGGCTAGAAATGTATTTTTTGTTAGTTAATGTAGTTATGATTTATGTGTGTGTTAGGAAATACCACATGAAAGAATATTTGTTTATGAGTCAAGTTTTTTTTTTTTCGTTTTCTTTTTGGGCTGAATAGTCCACCCTTGAAAAGAAAGCTGGCCGCGAAGTGTGCATGAAGAACAGATTGCAACTTGGTTATTTTGCTCCTGTGAGGTAACTGTGACAAACCTATTTTGTGCTATATTCTTCATTTTTATATGAATTACCAATTTTTTTTTTACAACTACAAGCTGCTTCTGAATATTTTCACCATGTAGATGAATTACATAGACCTAGAAATTGCTTATAAAATTGTTAGAAGAATCAAAATGCACAAAACAAACAAATATTAATGTATCACATTGTAAGTACAAGTCTAACCTGGGCTCGGCACTCACGGTAACAACAACCGAGCACTTAAACCACTCACTGGCAGTTTTATTGATGCTTGGCCAATTAAAGATATGGTTTGTATTGTATGAAAAGAGATGTATATGGGACTACTTGAACTTTTCAATATTTTTCGCGATCTCAGTAGAAAATTGCAAAGTTAGAAATTATTTGCAACATTATTACACTTAGCAGAAATGCTTGTCCATTTATATTTCAAGTCTCAAATTTTTGTTGCTGTATACATGTAAATAAGTTTAAATCTTAAGTACTGTTGTTTTAGTTCTGGAATTCAATTGAAGACTGCAGTAATATTTGCTTATGTGATTAGTCAGAATTACTTATATCCCTTCATTTGCTGTTGAATATCCAGGCAAGGAGTGTCATTTGTGGAGAACTGGGTGGATGGACATGCTTTTAAAGAATTGACAGCGTAATGAACTAACTTTGTTTTATGCCACTCCAACTGGTCCATTAGATAATTGCTTAATAAATAGCTATAATTTATAATTTATGATGACCTGAATTTTACATGCATTTTGATTGTTTTCTACGTATGATCCACTGAAGGACAGATGCATATGTGTAGGGATGAAAGCATAGTCATTGTATTTTTCTAACTTGACATAATTATATTAACACGAAAGATATATACATATTACAATAAGAAGTACAAATATGCTCCTTGGCATCTAAATCTAAAAAAAATACTTGAAAATCTTGTTTTATTTTCTCTAATTCTAGCAACTTGAGCAGTACTTAAATAGCCTCTAATTAAAAGCTTTTCAAACTGGTTGAGAGTTTCAAAAATCAATTGATGCACAATTGGAAACATGAGCCAATTATTTATGACATCACTGATTTTGGAATCAGCAACAAATCATTCACAACCGAAAACTCACAAATATTGAAAAGTTCCTGATTACAGTTTCAGATTTCACTTAGTTTGTCTTTTTGAAGTTGCAACCATAAACCAGTTGATTATACTAACATTTGCAAAGTCCAGAACAATTATTATTATTAGTATCATATCATTGGATAAAAATCTCGCATTTTGATTGGTTAACAAAGCAAAGTATTCAGTGTGGGATTGCATGATATTGTTTCGCATCTACGTATACTTAACAACTATGAGAAATGCTGTTTTCTTTTTTGTGTGTTTTTATTAAGTTATGCAATTCAAGGAAAATCCAGAACTTAACCTGGGAATTCTGCCTTAAATTGCACTTGAAAACCGATATTACACTCATTGCTTCACAATTTGTGTGATATTACTTTTTTTGGGAAATTTAATGCAGAATTCCCTAGTCAAGTAATGAATTTTCCTATATAATAAGATATACTATTACTATTATAATTATTACTATTTAACAATTATTCCACGAGCGCATGTTGGATATGAGATGATAGATAGCCAACGAGGAGTGTAGTGCCGACTTGGCTATAATCATCTCGTATCCAACAAGCACGAGTGGAATAATTGTTTTATTAAAAACGTTAAGTTAAATTGTTAAATTTTTTAGCTCCCTTTTAATTTTAAGCTGATGTGTATGCTTACCATATTTGTAGATTATGGTATATTTGCTCATATACCATAATGGCTAAGCCAATAAAAAGTCTTGAATTGCATTATCCAATGATCCAGTTTTCAATGATTTATATCATCTTATCCTAATTTTTTTATAATTTTTTTAGTCAGCAGGAGAGGATCAATCAACAGAGAGAGGAACTAGAAAAACAGAAGAAAGCTTTGGCAAAGAGAAAACCTGTGTCAAATACCACAAGTGGGTTCACAAACCAAGTAGATATGTATTTACTAAATGGATATTTAGTTTAGAAGTGTTTTGAATTCAAAGTTGTATTTTTGGGGGCAATGTTTTCAAACATACGGCAAAGGCTTCGATGTTATTTAATGGTAACTTGAAACTGATAGAACTGCAAGATACAGTGTATTGTCAGGAACTCCCATCTTTTCTGGTCTTGTTTTTTGAGAGATGAACCAAGTCTGTTTCTAATCATAATTTTTAATGAAATAAATTTCATTTAACCAGCAAATGAAAATCAAGTAAAGCAGTGATCCTCACAGACAAGGTGCAATATCAAGCAAAAGAAGCCAGAAAAAAAAATTCAGGTTTCAACCAGATTTGAACCTGTGCCTCCAAGATACTGATTGAGTGCTACTACCAACTGGGTTGGGGGAGGGCTAGTGACCTCATGGTTAGTGCACTTGACTTGGGATCAAGTGGTCCAGGTTTGAGCCCTAGCTGAGGACACATTGTATTGTGGTTTTAGGCAAGACGCTTTACTCTCACAGTGCCCCTCTTCACCTAGGTGTTTAAATGGGTACTGGTGAATTTAATGCTGGGGGGGTAACCCTGCGATGGAGTAGCATCCCATCCAGGGGGGAGTAGGAATACTCCTAGTTGCTTCATGCTACAAAAACTGGAGTTCATAACTTGGCTCATATACAGACCTACCAGTTGAGCTAAGAAACCACACATTGGGAGCAAGGCAAATTTTATTTCTTCAGTAACTCTATATTACTTTATTTTTTATGTACTATTTACTTTTTTTTTTGCAACATCCTTTCCCTGTAGTTAGATCTGGAGAGAACCCCAAACTAATGGGTCAAATATGGACAGAGCGCATTAATTTTGTGAAATACTGTAGAACCGTGGCCATCGATTAAATTGTTTTATTTTAAAGATGTGAAAGAAAAAAGACCATCTAAGGCAGCCAGCTCGGATAGTGATCAATTTGCAAGACCAACATCACCTGTGTAAGTGCATTGTGGATTATATGGGGGAATTTTTCTCAATACATTTTTTTAAGGTTCAAGGTTTGATTTTCCAGAAGCAGGTGTCAAGTTTTTAAGGATCTTGAATACCCTGTTAATTCAAACATGCATCTGCTGTACCATATAATTATTACTGAAGGTTTCTTAATGAGTTGAATAATTTTGTTTTGTATATCTTGTAATTCAACAGACTTTCTCCAATGGAATACCATGAGAGAGAGGAAATTTTAAAACTCAGGGCAATAGGGCTGAAAAAGGTGACACATTCTTGTAAATAATTCATAAGGAAAAGTTTAACATTTAGAGGGCAGAATTAACAATCAGATGCAATGATATTGTGTGTGTAAAATCAGTCTTGAGAAGGACGTCTGAATCATGTAGTATGTAGTAACACACGTTCGACACTCTGAACTTAAGGTGATTCCTCAGAAAAAAAATTGTGGGAATTAATTTTTTGCAACTTTCCTTAAATGTTCCCTATCTATCTCTGTTTAGAGAACTCTAATTAACAAACGGTAAACACCACAGCGTACACTATTGAGTTATGGATGCACTTGGGAGGTTGCTAAGCACGAAAGAAGCGTAAGAGTCGCTCGAGGCGATAGCCGAGAGCGACTCTAGCCTCTTGAGTGCTTAGCAAACCTCCCAAGTGCATCCATAACTCAGTAGTGTACGCTGTGGTGTTTACCATTTGTTTTATAACATAACATTGATACATTGTAGCTAAAGAGTTCCCTTCTATTTAACAAATCTTACTTGACCAGAAAAAACAAGCGCGCGCGGAAAAATAGTCTTTGCATTTGCTCACGTCAGCAGCGTACACCCATGGGAAAATGGGGGACGCTAAATTGACCAATCAGAGTGCGCGCTTTGCTTTGGTTATGTTGTGATAAAAAAGATAGGCTACCGCGCTTCGTAGAGAGATATGATGGGTCAATCTTGCCCTTAATATGCCTATGCACAGAACAGGATGTGCAGTGCAATACCGAGGATCGAATCACCTTAAAGAATACTATAACAAGTTGGACTCAAGGTTCAGACACACAAGGAGGAAGTTCTTTTCATAAGTTGGAGCAGGAGCATGGCTTGAATTGTTTTTGGAACTGCTTGTGTTTCGTGAGCCCAGACACCATGTTAGATTGAATGCACGTATGAATACAGCTGTCAAGTGATATTGTCTTTACAGACAAGGAGCATGTATATATCGAACAGTGTTTACACTTTGGTTTTTTTTGTGGCCCACGAGAACAAAACTTTTGCAAATATTCAAGTGTTATCCAGTAATATCATCTTTTAATCGACACCATCCCTTTGACTCCCAGAAGTGATTAACATGTACCTTCTCCCTATGATATCCATACATTATACAGCAAACAGGTAATGAGAATACTCAAACGTACTCAGTAGAAGTCGTTGTGTTGATCTAACACAAAATTCTCGTAACTAGAGTACAAGAAAATAGCAGCATATGAGGGGAGAATTCAAATCAGATATTGAGAGTTGCAAGGGTAAGACAGCATTTGATGTTGAGATGTGTCTTTTTGCGTTTTATCTTTCCAGGAGGAGACGGATCTTCAAATGGAATTAGAAAAATTAGACAGAGAAAGAAACCTTCACATACGAGAATCCAAAAGAATACATAATGAGGATAACTCAAAGTGAGTCGGACATTTGAATAAACAGGCAGTGCTCGACACTAACGGTAGCTAGCTAGCCACAGACTAGTAGAAATTCAGTTTTGGCTTGTGGTTTTCGATTTCCACTAGCCAGTTGGGCTAGTAAACGAAATGAAATTGTTGTAACATCTAAGTTGTCTCTAGCCACTGAGCTAGTAAGTTGAAAAGTTAGTGTCGAGTCCTGATAACCACTGACATATCACAATCGTTTAAATCGATGATATTATAAGAAAGCTTTCTGATGGAGTGTCGTTAAGCCAAACTCAAAGTTATCGCAACAGCCAATCAGAGGAAAGGAAAATACGCTCAGGAACCAATGAGAACTCAGTGAAAACCAAGCAAATTTCCCAAAGCGCGGGAAAACGCAGGTGACTCGAAGTCGTGATTAGTGTTTTGCATCTGATTGATTGAGAAAGTGGCGCGGGTTTCCTGACCAATTACGGAGCGAAGTAAAGCAAGACCAATACAGTCTTGGATTACTTTCAACACTCTTTTGAAATTGGCGCGGTAGACTTATTCAGTAATTCCTTTAGCCTGCGTACTCAATGGCTCTATAGAAACTCAATGAAGAAAAGACCGCGGAGCCGCCAAAACGATCAGCGGAGCGGCGGGTTATAATTCATGGAACATAGGAAACTTAAGTGTGATTAGGTGTGGATTCCCAGTATCCTTGGTATCCCCTTTACTGCATTATGACTGGATTTAGAAGACGTATTTTTAAATACTCAAGCCTGGTGTATCTGTTGAGTTTCCGCCTACGTGGATAAGTTTTATCCTCTTTATGGGTTTTAGCGCTAATTAAACTCGGAGAACGCTTGTAGTTGATGTTGAGGTGAAAAGAAAAAAACATATAAAAGTCTCGAGATGGGATCAATAACCTGTATTACCTTTAAATTTTTATCCTTTGCAGGTTTAAAAATCACCCGACCTTAAACGGAAGATACTTGTTACTAAATTTATTAGGTAAAGGAGGATTCAGTGAAGTTTTTAAGGTAAATTATTGTAATATTTTGATACTTTAAACAAAACCACACCAACGGATATTAACCTTTTGACCTCTAAGAGTGACTAACATCTAATTTCTCCTTACAATATCACCCCTGAATTACACATTAAAGTCAGGAGAATAGGGAAATGATCAGCATAAGAGTGACCAGGATCTAATTTCTCCTTACAATATCACCCCTGAATTACTCAATAAAGTTACCAATTAATGATGGAAATTATCACCGATTAAAGAGGCTCTTGATTGTTAAACAAATTCTCCTGGTCAGCACCTTAGGAAATGTGTAGAGAACAGTATGGAGAATATGCATACTGATGTTAGGGTGTAAAGGGGTAAGTTATTTGATAAAGACACTGACATTGTTGACGTGAAATAAGTTATCAGGTACATTGCCATCTATCCGTAGCATAGCTGTCCTAAGATATTTTGAATCAGTTGGAATGTTGTTTGACTGTTCTAGGGATATGATCTCAAAGAACATCGGTTTGTTGCGTGCAAAATACATCAGTTATGTAATGACTGGAAGGAAGAAAGGAAAACAAATTATATCAAGTAAGTGTGAAGGCTCGCAAGCCCGTTGACCCAATCGTTGGCCCATCCTCCCTGAATTAATCCTTGTTCCTGTTACATGAAGTGACTAGCAAAGTAGTATTTCACTACTCCTGGGTGTGATGTATATCTCGTGCAAGATTTATAGCAGACTACCCACCTTTTTTTGCTGGCAGTTCGCCGTTCCTCATAAATACTCCTGGCTAGAGAGACATTGTGAGAGTAAAGAGTCGCGCGCAAGAACACGGTGCAGCGACAACGCCCAGTTGCTTTGTAAATTGCCAGGAAGAACGTTCAGTAAACTTTTCCTAGAAGTCAACTTGATAATAACTATAAACATTTACGTTTGTTCTCGTTTCTTTCGTTTTATATGTTAAGTTTCTTACGTGACGCATTCAAAAGATGCACTTTCATGAACCTTACACTCGAAGCATGATCAACTCCTTCAAAATCAACCGCCCCCATTATGGTTATTTCAGTTTTGAAGTAAGGTCTTTCTCACAACCGTTCTTGGGAATATTGCGCAGTAATTCCGCTAATTACCTGTTCTTTTTCGATGATTTCCACAGGCATGCTCTACGTGAATACAATATTCATAAATCTCTTGACCACCCTGTGAGTACTATTGATTCCTGGTTTTCCTGTGCCGTGTAATCTATTTTGAAGGAGCTTTCTCTCGACAACTGAGGTCATTTTCTGTCTCGTGCAAAATCACTTTTAATTTGAAATGAGATTAAAAAAATAGCAGCTCGGTAAGATAGAAAAACCACAAGAGAGACAACTATTAACCCAGAAGGAGAAAGGTTGGTTAAGAATGGAAATGGATTGTAGATTGCTAGCTTAAATCATTGTATTTTGCGCAGTGCAAAACAGCCTGCAGCTTGAAGGAGACTTCAAGATATTAGATAGTCAGTTAATACAGAAAAACACAAAAAAGTCGTATTCCTGAAACTTTCACCTCTCGTCTTTGTAAAAACTAAAATATGGCGGATTGTTTAGTCGTACTCACAACATTTAAACAACCTGAGGAAGACCAGTAAAACTGGTCGAAACGTCGGTTTTAAAGATTTTTTAACCTCAGAAAATCCCAGAAACGATTAAAAAATTTTAGTTTCTAATAGTTTTAACTGTTACAAAGCTTTGAAAAGCTCCTTCAAAAAGCTCCTTTTGAACCAAGTAATCTCCAGTAGGGCAACTACCATCACTTTTAAATGGTTTCAATACATTTTAACTCTTTTGTTTGTTATAAAAATTAAAAAAAATTTAGGTTTGGAAATTCCATGTTTCCATGTTTCCATGTTTCCATGTTTCCATGTTTCAACGTGGTCAAAATTGTCAAGGACTCTCATTCCGCGATGTTTCTGTCGTAGTGACTCAATTCCTTCTAGAACTTTTCTATTCAGTCCGCCATATTGACAGCATTTAAACAACCTAAGGAAGACCAGTAAAACTGGTCGAAACGTCGGTTTTAAAGATTTTTTAACCTCGGAAAATCCCAGAAACGATTAAAAAACAAACAAACAAACAAAAAATTAGTCTTAACACACAAAAGGTGGGAATAAATCAAGAAGCAAAAAGAATGATTACGGACGAAGAAGGTTTCCACGGATTGTAAAATGGCGAACTTGTAAGATTCAAGCTCTCTTGTTCAAGTTGCACATACATATTAATTATTTACTATTTACTGGGTGAGAGGTCTTTATGTGAACAAATTCAGCCCGAGGTCTTGAGTGCCGCCTTAGTTATCATTAATAACTGGACCGGCTACAGGCGCGCGATTAGTCGGTCAAATTCGAGCATTTGAGATTCCGGCCTGCTGAGATGCTACAGAAAAAGAAATGAAATAACATATCTCCTTTGACTGTAATGTTTCTTTCCGTACTCGATTTTCACAGGGCAGGCTACAAATATCTTCAACTTTGCATCAAGAGAAGGTGTTCACATAGTTTTTTCTTTTCTTTCAGAGAATTGTTCGCCTCTATGACGTTTTTGAGATTGGGCAACACTCGTAAGTTTTTAGTGCGGTAAATTTGTATAAATGAAACAAAAAAAAGTATTTTTTAAACATTCGAATAAAATCACCTCGATAAATATACAGCACGCAAATGAAAACATCACTTCATTTGTATAGTCAAGCCAACTCCCTTTGTTGTTACTCATAGTTTCTGTACCGTTCTGGAATACTGCGATGGAAATGATTTGGATTTCCTCTTAAAACAACATAAAACAATGCCTGAGAGGGAGGTAAGGTAGTACCATGTCTTTTGGTGATGAAAACAAGTGTACTGAGTTTTCTTACATACACGCTGGGAAGGTTCGCACTGTTGCTGCAGATAGTTTCAAGTGTTTAAAATAATACATTCCGGTTGTTTATTAAAGAGAACAGTTGTGTGAATGCGATATTTTTTATTATGGCCCAATTTGACCCTACCCCGGCAATACGGCCACCACGTTAGCATGGCCGGTTTGTTTTGGCCCGTAGGTGACCGTATTAATGGGGTTCGCAGTAGCAGCTATTGATGCTTTTTGTTTTTTCACACAGGCGAAGTCTATTGTCACGCAAGTATGTTGTATTTTATGATTTGTTTTTGTTTCTTTCCGTGGAAGAGTAAACTTAACGTGATACATCAGATGTGTCTAGGGATTTGTTTTTAGATACTGGTGTTGTTGTATTGCTGTATTATTGCAACGTCGATCATTTTACTTGCATGTTGTCGAACATGCAGATTGGCTCAAGTGATTCGATAAAGATCAAATTTGGTGCTAAAAATGTACCAAGAGTAGTAACAATCAAAAAAACATTTTGATGACTTATGTTTTAGTTTGTTGATTTCAGACAGTAAGTGCTCTCAAGTATTTGAACGAGATCAAACCACCAGTCATTCACTATGATTTGAAACCTGGTAAGAAATTTTCGTGTTGACCTCAGTGCATTGTAGTAGCAGCCGAGAAGGCGGCCGAAAATGCAGCTTTCGTCCATTTACCTCTGAGTGGCTATAATTCGTTTATACTGAAACAGTGGATTGCGTTGAAGGCGCGCTCTGATTGGCTACTCAAACTCTGAATATCCTTTGCGATTCACTTCCGAACAGCTCGAGCGGGATTTGCACCCAAAATTGTTGCGGGAACAAATGAGTTAAAATCATCTTTTTTGAGCTTTATTATCTCACTAAATATCCACCACCGACTAGTCGTCTCCGCTTCGGTGAATAGTAATTAATCAGCTACAAAGTTTGGTGACTACTTGATCGTGCATACTTAAGAGCAGGTTCTCAAGAATTCACCAGTTTACTCATTGTCTTTTCGTTTTTTTGTTTTTTGTTTTCATCAGGTAACATTCTTCTGGGTGGGGGTACCGGAGCCCTCAGTGGGGAGGTGAAGATCACAGATTTCGGTCTCAGTAAAGTAATGGACAACAGTGACGACAGTATGGACCTGACCTCTCAGGGGGCCGGTACCTACTGGTACCTCCCCCCTGAGTGCTTTGTTGTTGGAAAAGAGCCGCCAAAAATCTCCTCCAAGGTAACAAGATACATCAGTCGAAACTTGCCCGAGAACAGACTGCCGGGTATTTGTAATTGTCCAAATTTGGTTTTGGGGGAAACTTTATTGAATGTGGTTGGTTCTATTTAAGAAAATGAGTGAAAAAAAAAAGGGACCAAACTTTATTTTGCAAAAACAGCAAGTCAATGAATTAAAGGTGAGTGTCAGAATGGTGGTGCAAGCGCGATGGAAGGCTTTTTTGGTGTGCTTCGTTCCAAATCCTGCGTTTTAGAAATGTTTTTGGCCTAGTCACCAGCTTTGGAGAAAGAGAAAATTCTGAGCATGAGTCCCCATGAGGAATCGAACCTCAGAGCTCGGATTCCGAGTCCCCATGAGAAATCGAACCGCTGACCTTCGGATTCCGAGTCCCCATGAGGAATCGAACCTCAGAGCTCGGATTCAGAGTCCCCATGAGAAATCGAACCGCTGACCTTCGGGTTCCGAGTCCCCATGAGGAATCGAACCTCAGAGCTCGAATTCCGCGTTTTTCCTGCGGTTCATTCAACAAGTTCGATCAACAGGTATGTTTAGGACTAATATTACATGAGATATGTGAGCCTATTACATTTTGTTTTGTTTTGTTTTGTTTTTTTTCTCAGGTGGACGTTTGGTCAGTGGGTGTGATATTTTTTCAAATGCTTTATGGAAGAAAGGTGGGTCAGTGCCTTGTTGTTTTCGAACTGTTACAGCTGATAACATGATCTTACATTCAAATCTTATTGATTGAAATGCGCTCTTTTCACAAGCCATTTTATACCTGCCAGAATAAGTATATTCTCTACTGCTTTAGTCAAATCCAACAGAACTACTAATTAAAAGCATATGGTCCTTGAGGGTTTTTTAAGTCTTAATTTAAGTACTTTCTCTATGTTCCTTCCCTGTGAAATCATTCACACTGGTTATTTAGTAATGGGAAAAACAAAGGAAAGTGGTGTGAAAAATAAAGCTACTTCGTCCCCCTTCCTTCGTTACTACAACATAATGTTGCTGTATTCTCTTTGGACTATTACGGCCAAATAATCCTGTTGGGAGAAGCAGAACGACCGAGCGAGGCCGCCTTACATTAAAATCTTATTGAATGAAAGGCGCTCTCTTCATAAGGCCATTTTACTTCTTTTTATTGTGATTGAGTCTTTTTTCATTAATTTATCTTCCTTTTTTTCACATTTAGATCCTAATCTAATGATTATTTATGACAATTTTTTTCCATAGCCATTTGGTCACAATCAAACTCAAGCAGCAATTCTGGAAAACAACACAATCTTAAAGGCGAAAGAGGTTGACTTTCCTGCTAAACCTGCTGTCAGTTCTGAGGCCAAGGTATGGATCCACAGTAACTAAGACTAAATTTTCCAAGATCTCTGTGGGTCAGTCAGTTCACGCGTTAGAAATGCTTTGGGGGCCGACCATTTAACTTTTGAGGGGGGGGGGTCATCAAGAAATTTTTTTCTACAATCTACTGGACAGGATATTTTTTCCGTTCTAAATGCTCTTTTGTTCTGTTACATGTGGGCTGCATGCAATTTTTTTCTTCCAACATGCGCTTGCAGGAATTTTTTTTTCAAAGTGACCCACCCCCCCCCCCCCACTCAAGAGTTAAATGGTCGGCCCCTTAGTCGAACGATGCAAGAAATATGGGAACGATTATAAGTATGCATTCAAGATACAGTTTACAAAATCACCACCGTTGGTTTTCTGTTTACATTCAAACCAAGTTTAAATTCCAAGTCATATTAGCTCCACTAAGCTCAAAGAACACAAATACAGAAACCAGTTGTATTCATTTTTCATGATTCACAAAGTGTGATCTAAAACGATTCGCTTGCATTAACTTTCCTTCCCCTCATTTCAACGGGAAATTGGTTTGGTTTTAGCTCGTTTAAACTCAATCGAAATAAGCCTATACAGGGCAAGAGAAAGCTGCCATGTAAAATTCCATCAAAACTCTCTGACAGTCTGCGTGTTTATTAAACCCACATTCGTTCTCTTGCCCGGCCGGCACCAGTTGTGAGCTCTCTTTCTGTGTGTGTCTAGGGGAAGTTGTGTTAATTGCTTCGAACAAGCTTCGTCGTTTATTCAGTTACCATGTCTCTTAAGGTGCTAACCGTTACATTTGTAACATTCTTTGCACAGAATTTCATTCGTCGTTGCCTGGTGTATCGGAAAGAAGAACGAGCGGATGTTCTGACGCTATCAGAGGATCCCTATCTTAAGCCACCATCGAACAAGAAAAACAGTTCCGTGACACAGACGTGACATAACGCAATGACAGTCGTGACGTCACTTGTTCTGCATGACGTAACGCAATGTTAACTGCTATGTGTTTTCCTCGTTGGTTACGGATGCCAACCTCAGACGTTACTTTAGAAGAGATGTCTCTAGCAGGCGAACCATGTGCGAAGAACGTCTAGAAATTGAGAAGACATTTGAAATCAAATAAATTGCGACCTGGAGCATGGTTTTTGAGCATTTCGTTTCAAAATGGCCACACGAGGACTTCCATTTAGCCGAGAAAGCCATAATGGTTGGACATTCAGTTTCTGAACTTTTAAGTTTCGTGTTTAAGTCTAAAACATTGTTATCGGCGCTTTTAAAGTATCTTCTTGTCACTTTTTGTGCTAGCTTCGTCAAAGTTTGCTTAAACTAGACGGTGTGCACCGTAATGACCTATTCGAACTTTGATTTGTAAAAGTGTAGTTGGTAACTTTGGTCGTTTGAAATTACGTCTGCTCTCAATAGTCCGTATCTGCCCCAAGTTGGCGTAGTGAAGAAGAATTTACGGAGCTTAAAATACCCGTCAGAATAAGTATATTTTGTAATGCTTGAATCAAATCTAACAGAACTACTAAAGCATATGGTCCTTGAGAGTATTTTTTAGTCTTAGTTTGAGAACTTTCTCTGTGTTCCTTCGCTCTGAAATCGTTTGGCCAACACACTCCATTTTTATGCCTCTATCTCTCATTATTTAGTAATGGGAAAAAACAAAGGGAAGTGGTGTAAAAAATAAAGCTACTTTTTGCCCCTTCCTTCGTTACTATAACATAATGTTGTTTAATTATTCAACTGTGCGTCGCAGAGTACAAATAACGCGCGAAACGAGTAGGAATATCACGCGATATTTGTACTCCAGAAATATCCGCGAAATTCACACGCACTGAAATAACGATTTGGCGTGTTAAATTTTGACTCGCCATACGCATACGGGCCCGTCAAATGAGGCACAACTCGTGAAAGTAATCAGCGATACTACACAACAAAACGTCTATTGAGATATAAGTATTCTCTTTGGACTATTGTAGCCAAATACTCCTGTTGGGAGAAACAGAACGACTGAGCGACGCCGCCTTGTGACTTATGGTTAAAGGTAAAGGGAGGATCTTGAAAATGTATTTTGTTTTAGTTGAATCTTAGGCTCTCTATGTTCTGCTTTATTCCACTGCTGTGTTACCTATTTCAGTTTAATTTATTAAAAAAAAATAAATAAAAAAAAGAAAGAAATGTTAATAGCGGTAATTGGTTTTCCCAGAACAAATGAGTCTTTGACGTGGCCATAGTGACTCTGTTAAGCAGAAGGACAAATGAACACTCTTGCAAACCTTGATTGTTTTTGGAATCGGAACAACTCTCATTTAAAAGGATGCTAAAAGGAAGATATGCCAACACTCTGTTCTGATATAAAGGTTCAAACATTGCACAAACGGCGTTATCTTGTTTATCCTAGACCGCAAACTGCTTTCCTTTTCTCCTAAAAGCCATAATCGCCTTTATGGCAGAACTAATATCAAGATAACCGATCTCCGAACATTACGTCACATTTTTTTACCCAACAGTAACAGAAAAGTCGTATTTTTCCTCACGAAGATCACAAGATCTTTTGAAAGGACAGAGCATCTTGTTCAGTTCTGCTTCAATCCCTTTCAGTGACCTGCAAGCAAATAATTTCGACATCTCATAAGCCGTTTACAGAACAATTGCTGCACTTCGTTTATAATGAAGCATAACAATACAGGGTTTAGGGAGCTCGCGAAGACAGAGGTTTAGGGTTTAGGAGCTCGCGAAGACAGAGGTTTAGGGTTTAGGAGCTCGCGAGGACAGGGTGAACTACTTGAAATAAATTTAGTGACAACTGAATCTGGTGGGAATTTAGGTTACCTTGATCGTTGAATGCATCTTTTCTCACAATAAAGTCACTTGTGATGAGAATTACGATGTTTCAACTGCATTCTGCTTTCTGCTAGCCAGTGGTTAGCCGGTCTTCATCAGCCGATGTGGTCGGATGATCACGCGTCACCTTGTAAAGCACGATGCCTCGCTCTGATTGCATGATTACTTTTAGCAGCTGTGATTGGTCCATTGCGATCGTCGCTGTTCCAGTCGGATATAACATTAGAATCTTTGGACATCATCTATTGTAAAAACGTTCTATTGAAAAGAATCGCTCTCTTTCGATTAATAACTGATTTTTACAGAGTCGGCTTAGCTGCAAGGTTTACCTTTCCTCCCTTTTCCTCCCGACTCCTCCCCTCTGCTCGTCGCTTCTTTGCTCGCTCTCGCCCAGTGTGTTCCCCTGGGCAGGTCCTTTTTCTCTCACGTTTCTCTCATTTGGATAACAGGAAAAACGTAAAGTTGTGGGTCTTTTTGACCGTATTAACGAAACAATGGTTAGAATGAACATGTAAATTAGATCAACATGAAAGAGTAAATTAGATCAATAATAATTAGATTAATTAAATTAACTAGATTAATTTGTAATTTCCTATTGAGCTTTCTTCTTATTAAGCTTCAATAAACTTCTTTACGTATCTTTCTTTGTAACAATCTAAGAATGCCCTTGGCGTGTAATTTGCGTAGAAAAGCGATTGCAGTGAGTCACTTTGGACGCTTATGTCAATGCAGGTTTTTTTTCTTTTAGTCCGTTTTACTTCTTTAAGGTGCACTGAAGTCATCCCTTACACTAGATATTATTGAAAACAACCACCGGTCCAGGATAATTATAAGGGGAGTTGGACACGAATCTTGACTAAAATAAAGATTATAGTTGGTGCTTTTCTGCGAAACACGGTTTCTTCTGTTTTTGGACTCTTTCTTATTTTGTTAAGCATTCGGCAACGGCTTTATGCCTTTTGTATGTCCAAATGTTACATATTGGAAGTTTGTGACGAGATAATGATCTTTGCATGGTACTGACTCGATCATATAGTGATCGAAAAAAGTATCGGAGAGCGTTTATTTCCTCTCTTGAAAAAAAAATAACAAAACAAAACAAAACCGTTGGACTCATCGTCAGTTCCATCACGTACTGATTGTCATATCAATATTAACAAAAGATTTTTGGACCAGATTAAAAAATCTCACGGTTGATTGGCAAAAATATTGACCGCAACTCCTTTAATTAGCAGGAAGCAGCAGTTACCTCCTCTGGCTGATATCCAATAAAATTATAAGCTTAGCGTGCGTGAGTTCATCAATTTTAAACACATACCTACGTCAATATCGCTTCCAGTCATGACTGTTTTTTATTACACGACTCGGGCAGTCAGAGGGCCAATAACTAAAATCAACCAATCAAAATGCTCTATTGCCGGTCAATATTCTCTCAGTATTGGACCGGGCACTGTCCCGAATGGTCCCGAATGATACTCCACTTGTGTCCCTTTGAACTTCAGTCGTATAATAAATCTCTTATTAACCAAGCTTGCTCGGGACCGTACTGGAAGAATATCGACCCTCGGTCTTTTTTGTACGGACCTCGCTGCGCTCGGTCCGTACTGTCAAGACCTCGGGCCGATATTCTCCCAGTGCGGCCCTCGCGCTTGGTTAATAAGATATATGCATTACCACTGTCTTTAGAATATCAACCAAATAAACTAATAGAGGGTCTTAAAGGTAAATATTCGTTAGGCATCTTTTATATTCATGATTTTTTAAAATGTGCTATATTTTTGCAGCAGAAGCCTGAGCTTCTTGCAGAAAAGGAAAAATCACGGGTGAGGAGGGTGAAAGGGAAATTATAAATATAAACAAATAAATAGGTCCATACACGTAGCATTGCAAATCGCTCAGTTTTTACTAAATTAAAAGTTTGTAGCCTGTACGTGACAAGGAACATTCCTTGCGTAAATTTGCGGTTCAAAATTGACTGAAAGGACGAAAAAGTGATTGATAGGTTCATCTGGATGCGGATTCGCTCGCTTATCTAATACACTGCTGTTAAAAAGAACAGCTTCCCTAGCTCTGAAGTTGTTCTGTTCCCGCCGTGGAAAGCTGTTTGATTAAGCCTCAAGACCTTCTCCTACTTTACAACAACCTTCACCTGAATTACGACCATGAAGTATCTCGCCATCAGCATTGTTGTATTTTTTGCATTCATCCATGCAGGTGAGTCAATTTCAAGGTGAATTACGGACTATTTCAAAATAACCAACAAATTTGGTTTGAGATCGCAAGTATGTTGATCGAACTTTAGACTGAACTAATGACTAAACCTTTTACTAAACTTGAAGGCGTCAAAACTGGTATCATTGTGGCCATCGGAGACATTACGTGCCCCGCCTACATTGATGCGTGTTTAAGTGTGATATGTGTGTGTTTAAACGTGATATACCCGTGTGCTTGCCAGAAATTCCCTTTATCAGATCACGCAGAAGAATCATGGGCGCTGTCTCGGTCTTGAAAATGTTAGATAATTCTGAGAATGGCTCCTTCCCTTCCATTTCTTCTGACAATGTAGATGCTTTTTTTTTGGGAGAAAGAAAATGATATCTCATCCTCATAGATACCATTTCAATAGGGGGTTTGCACGTTACGTCATTTCCGCCATGTTGGTGGACGTAAACAATAGATACATCATTAGCTCCGTTTGTTCGTCCACCAGCATTTGTTCCTTTCACCATTGTTACCTGTGTCTCAAGGGATTGATTGCAAACCACCTATTGATACCTGACAATGTGCATGCGAAATTTTCAGCATATTTATTGACTGAGGACATGTCAGTTAATCCCAAACAGAATATAAAGTTCTCAAACTCATCAATAATTCATCAAGGTACAAACCAATCACGATACGCCAATTTGGCCACATGTGTGCGTTTAGAAACCCCGATGAAACACTGGACAGAGGCTTTTCCACCATACTTTGATGAAATATGAAACCCTAGAGCTTGATAAAATGTCAAACCCCACTGATGCCAAAATCAGTCAAAATTTTTTCATCGTTCTGGCCTAATGATGTACGATTGAGAAGCAATTTCAAAAACTCGGGCTTCGTGTTTCATCGGGGTTTTCAAACACTCGAAAACAATAAAAGCACTCGGCCTACGGCCTCATGCTTTCATCAGTTTTCTCGTGTTTGGAAACCCCGATGAAACACTCGCACTCGTTTTTGAAATATTACTTGAAATTGTGCGCAGAAAATTGAAATTAATTGCAGTAACAAAAACTCGCTAAAGCACAACATAATGAAACGGTGGACAGGTTAGGAGAGATGAACAACGTTTGAATCTACAGTTGTTTGGAAAATGCTGAAAAAAGCACCTAACAAAGCACAAACAACTGGCCAAAAGTCTAAAAGTACCGGGCTTCCAAAAAGGGCTACAACGAAAGTATTCAAACTTACAAACAAAAGGCCCTGAACAAAATTCTCGAAGAAGTTCGCGAGCCCGATCTGAGCCACCGTGTTATGTTTGATGCTGCTATTGACTGATACATACTGAAGAAAGACGTCGGTGAAAAATTACCATTTTGAGTTTAAACTGGTCAAAGATGTAAGAAGTTATGTATAGATATTGACTGTCAACTCCTCCACTAACTATGCCCAACCCTACATGTACTCGTAACACACCATGATGCCTTAATATACACAATGTCCCGCAATAACCATTAAGTAGACAAATATTATGGGCAAATATTACACCAACTTTCCTTAAAATGGTCTATATCATTAACGTTAGAGACTTGAATCTCTACAGATTTTCGTTAAACGCAAATTTCGTCCGTCAATTGTTTGCAAGTACTCCTTCACAATCAAGCCCTTCCGTTGAATTTTCCTCTGCCAAGGAAATTTTTCGGGGTTGAGTTTGTCTCGTCATAGCAAAAATTGGTTCCCACCAAAGGAGAATCTAAGAAATTTAAAGCTGCAGAAGTTTGCAATCTTCAACCGAAAAAGTGGAAAAAAAGAAACAAAAGAAAAAAAAACCCCGCAATTGATCGCTTTGCCTGGCAGATGCTAGTTGGGATAAAAGCTCTACGGCCAATGTTGTTGGGTTGTTGCCAGTTCTTTTAACCTTATTTCCGAACTTAAAAAAATTAATCGAATGATATTCTGACAAAAGTGAGAATCAGTTCACTTCCATTAAAATGTTTAGCCCAAAGCGAAAATAGAAAAAAAATTGTCCTCGGCGGAGACAGTTAAGAAATCGAAGATTGGCCAGTCCTAAAAATCATGATACAGTCTTCCCTGGCAGAAACTTCTTGCTACACAATACAGCGTATTTAAATTGACCGACAATTCTCTTGCCATTTGAAAGCACTGTGCTCCGTTTATGAAGTAAGCCCGAGAAATATGCTTCGCCTTGACTGACTAAAGTTCTTGCTATCAACCTGACTTTGACAATGGCTCCCTAGTCGATTATAAATTCCCAAACAATACATATCGATTGCGAAGGAAAAAATTTTTTTTTACAAGATAACGTGTACTCGAAGCAATGCTAGGACAGAGCAACGTAATTAACGTTTAACATGAAATGGTAGAATGTAGATAGAACTTGACGTTCCAGGGAAAAGTAACACTCTTAAATTAAAGACAGAAGAGAAATTAAAAAGAAGGAATTTAAAATTTTAATCTTGAGCGGAAAATGTGTGTTCATCCACATGAATATAAATTATGTCAGCATATAAATGACTCACTTCTGCTAAAAAGATTAGGAGCATTTTACAATTGAAGATTCATAATTTATATCAAGGTTCTGTTTTTTTCTTTAATTGGGTTTAGATCTCGAGCACAACGCTGGTAATATATTTAAGATTAATTAACTCAATCTTACACGCTAAATTTCTATTTCATACATAGGAGAATTCACACTTGCTGAAACGAATTTAGGTTTAAAAGTTAGTTATAATACTGAAGGAGATATATGCACCATTAGTTTTAATATTTGTTCATTATATTAGTGTTATGGCGAAACTTTATTGCATCGCCGCCGGCCATAATTATTTCATTATGTATGTTCGGAAAATAGCAGCTACAACAATAGCTAAAATAATATTTTTAAATTTATTCACAATGCCAATTGGTAAACCTTCGACCTATATATATAAATGGCTGTCTTCCTAACGCAGGAATTCTCTATTCGCAGTTAAGGTGAGGATATTTCAATTTTCGGTGAACTTTTAGATGTAGATAAAGACTATACTGAGATTTCCTCCAAAAAATCTTTAAACGCATATAAGGACAACGAGGTATATTGAAATTCGACCTAGCATACTTGTGTACCGCATCATAAATTGCGCAAATTAAACGTTAAAAAAGTCTCACAGAAACTTCATTTATCTCGTCCTTACCGTTAACGTTAAAATCCCGAAAAGCACCTTTTTAAAGCTATTTTTCTTCATTTAATGGCCGTTAGCGTAATGTAGAAAGTAATTGCTTGCTATCTGGATCCTTGAGCATTAGCGCTTTTTCGTGGGTCCAATTTGCTTCTAATAGAGCTAGGCTATTTATTATCACTACAAATTGTTTTCATTTCACAGCTTTTCTGGGACCAATAATGAAGACAGAAAAAAATTAGCTTTTGAGTGTTGTTTTGCTTTGGTTTTTGCCACGATCTAAATCCAGTCAGAGTATGACGTATTCGAACAAATTTTCAATCTTGTTTTTGAACATTCAAAGTTGGCTTGGTTTTCCAGCAGGCAGATTTGCTGCAGCGGAGAGATTCGGCCAATGGATACAACGATAAAATAGTTTGGCTAAACTATATTTGGTAGTTAAATTTTCAAGTTAAACCTTTTCTCCCTGTCTAAAAATTTGAGGACCTTTAATTTCGTGCCATGTTTTTGTAGCACGACTTCGCATTATCACCGCTACGACGAGCAATTGATCGCAGCCGCATTCATTTCAATTTGCAGTTCAGTTTGAAGAGGATTATTTTTTTTTTAATTCATTGGCACCAATTTACAACTCATATCGAATACATATCGCTAGTTTAAAAGTGAAATGGATTATATTTTAGATGTCCCCATGGGATGACATTTCGCGGTTTTGAGCTTTTCTTGTATCTACCGGTAGATAATTGCCAACGCGACGCACACGTCACAAAAAAGGAAAATTGCAATTTATTTGAATGATGGTTTTCAACCTGGTTGATATTTTATCGAAAATGAAGGCTTTATCTGAAAATATACTAGTATATTTCAGTACAATTTCCAAGGTCAACATGATCTAAATAAGATTTCTATTAGTTTTCTACACCAGTTCTTGATATAATTGGTGTCAATGGCGCAATTGTTACTTTGTTTCCTTCAATTTTCTTTACTTTAAAAGATGCATACTTCTAACGAGGGTCTATCAATGGGATGCCACTTTCTCTGAATTGAGTTTCCATCGTTTAAAACTACCCGGCTTACGAAGAGAGAGCCTAATGATCACTTGTCTTTATGCATGCGCCGGCTACTGACACTTTTATTGACACTTTTATTGACATTTATAGTTGAAAGTTCTTTGAAAGTTAACCCCCTAACTTTTCCTGTTTTTGTGCGCGTGTGTGTGTTCTTAATAAATACTTGCTCATTCTGATCCTGGCACTCTTCGGCTAAGTCTAATTAACCAAAAAATGTTGGCCACATGCAGACCTTGTAAAATTCTTCGTGAAAAAAAAAACTCAGTAAATATTTACGTTGATCAGTTTTATCTTCTTAGACAAACTAATGGAAATTTGTTTTCTTTTCCTTGTGTCTGCTTGACATTCTCACTGTCGCAAAATATGTCAAAGTAGATAAAGAATAAGGAAGATGGTAAATTTTGAGCTCAGTAATGAAATGGAGAGATATTTACTCGTCATTTCATGAGATTCCGCGCTCTGATGCTTTATTTGGAAGAGAGCGGAATCGGAAGGTCTGCATGAGTTTCGATGTCAACAAAATTACATTTTGTTTTACGCATCATGAATTTACCAGTATCAAGCCATGATGTTCACATGTCGACATGAACAGCCTAAATAATTTTCCATTTTTTCGAAGTCGTTCAAACTAATGGAATTGTTTCGAATAACAACATGAATCAGTCTAAATCCGGATTAACCCAAACAAGCCCTTTTTTTAAGGCGTGGCAGAACCTTTGTTGACTTTGTAATCTCCCAACTATTTTCTCGAAGAGTCTCTCTTAGATGCTCATTGTTAACTGGGAACAAAATAAATCTCTAACTTTTCAATGAACAATTTCTCTTTTAAAAATGTTACTTATTTCAGTAAACTACTTATTTCTGTAGTTTTTAATTTTTCACGAAAGGTTCCACCATCTGGATACTCTGCACGTTGGGTTCGTCTTCACCATAAGTAACCAAAGTTTTAATTTAAGATGACGTTTATTCGATGACATAGCAAAATTTTTGATTGGCAAAGCATTAGTCTGTCTTCTCCTTGCATAACTATTAAATAAAAATGTTGTTGCTGTCGTTGTTCGAACTTACGTACGAAGAGTTTTCAATTAACATCGAGACGGAAGTTTCTTCCTGGCATCCTCGCTATTCTGCCATAAATCGTGTGATTGTTGGTCCAACTTGTTTAGAATCAAACTTTCTTTGCTACTTAAGTTTCTAGATTGCGTATGTGTGTATATGTAGTACTAGTGTAAGAATCGTGATGTGATTAACCTAAATAAGCTTGAAAGTCTTATCGAGTGTATTTTTCTGGTAGAGCATATTGAAGGTGTAAGGTAAACATTTTTGAATTTTAAAATTCTTAAGCGATTTTCTCCTGACGATTATTTTCTTTCTCTCTCCCCATAAATGCGTTTTAGTTTTTAGGTTTTGTAAATATCTGCCCGTCAGCTCCTTTATTTTTCACCTGTCTTTGGATGTCAAACGATGTACATTTCCGTTATAATTATTTTTGCGCCATAAGGGAATGATCATGACATTTACTTGTCTGAGCTATGTCATAGCCGTTTCCCGAACTGATAAATCCAAATTAACACTCCCTCAGCACACGAATGTACATCAGTTGCAAGGAGGGAAAAAAATTTTTGGGTTGAAGAGTGAAGCGGATTGAACGGGTGAAAATCAATTTTCTCCGAAGCGAAGTAGCGTAAGAGGACAATCATAGTTTAATTTTGAAAAATGCCCGACGCGGAAATTTTCCTCAACTCTTTAATGATTTCTTTGACGCGCGCAATACGCATCCATCAAAGAAGTTGAATCAGTGTTTCATGTCTCAGTGAGCTGGTAAATTGATTATGAAGGATTGTCAAAGCTAAGTGAACATCTAACATCAGATGAGTAATAATAATTACAGGAATTATGCACAAGATGATAGTTACGCAGAAACTTGACTTCGCGGCAGAAAAACCGCATGTTCATTACAGAAACTGAAATAAACTATGAATTATATGACTGCTTCTGTTACCATAGAGACTATGACAAACGCTTTAAACCAAATCAACCACATACGGTATTTCCTAATAACTAGCAACTCATACTAGAACTTCTCTTTCATTGGTCCGATAAACCAAACAGGCAATCCAACTAGCTTACGCAAATCGTATATTTATTCCAGTATATTATTATTCGATCTAGAGAAAAGAAATTAAATACATTTGAGAAACTGAACAGGATCTATCGATACATAAACACACGAGTCAAACTATTGGCTAGAATTGCAGCACTGATAACTTACTCACTGATAACTACAATGGCGCCACATTATGGAACAGTTTACCACGCGATATAAGGAACACAGAGTCTCTGGGGTTATTTAAACGTAAGATCAATGACATTTTTAAAGTTTAACGCACGGCATTCACGGAAAACAGCTTTAGTGTTATAGTATGTAGTTTTAATTTTAAATATCTTAGCGTATGTGATATGTATTTTTATAGGCTGATGAATTGATCGTGTCTAAATAAAGATTACAATACAATACTTCTGTGGCGATGTCTAGTAGAATTGTTTCGCGGTATACAGGTCAGCAACAGATATAACAGATCAGGGTATAACAGAATACGGGTCAGCGCGACAGGTCAGCAAAACATGAAGGTCACTTCGAATCTAAACATCTGAACTGAAAGCAGACTTATTCACGTGGCTTAATTGCGAAACTTAGTGTCAATCAAAGTCAATCAAGAAATCAAGTTAATAATTCATTGTATTAAAGCGTTTTCCTCTATAATTGATCGTTCTTTCCGTAGATCAAACAACAATTAGAAGTAACTTAAATGCAATCATGCCATTTTTGGCACTCACAGAGGATAACTGAAATCATCTGCTAGTTTGATGTCTATCGATGTTATGACTTCCTTTACTGAATAAACAAAGTCTGCTCACGCGGAAAAAATGTCTTGCAATCCGTATTCGCTTAAACAAAACATTAATTAGGAGTTGCATGGTTGAAAACTGGCTGCCTCTTGCTTTATATAGAGGTTTGAGGGAAAAGGTTTAACAACTTTTCACCAAAATGGAGGTAAATATCTACTACCTTAACCGACGCAGAGGTGAAGACCATAATTTTTTTTAGCGTGCAACACAGAAGCCGAAAGAATTAGTTTATTTCTGTCAATATACCAAAAGATGATTGGAAATTAAACTCTTGACGCTCCATTTTGTCTCTTCGGCAGCTCGGAGGTAAATAGCACTTGCAAAACACTTACGAATTAGCCAATCAGCGAGTGGGAAAAGCGCCATTCACCCGTGTGGTATCTACAACAAGTGCCAATCATCGCCAGTGCGAATACAATCTGCGAGAAAAGATTAATAAGATGAGGATCTTTAGTGAAAATGATGACAAAAAATACCAGTTCTATTTAACAGTTGAGATGGTTCTTGAACCGACACACGAATCTCGTCGCCTGACGTGTTGCACAAGTATTGTTATATTCGGTTTTACACCTTTAAACTGCTATTGGGTTAGTTTTCAGTTGCTTGGTTTCTTTTTAAAGGTGCACAGTCTCGTTTAGAGAAAAATCATCCGGCGATCACAAGAAATCCATACATTTAGCGCTATTATCAAAAATAAAAACATCATTGATATGAAATAATACGATTTTCAATAGTACCAATTATACTTGTCTGAGACTAGTTATTATTTATCGCGGGGGGTAGAAGAGGAGGAGTTGAAATAGTTTTTGGGGGGGATCCCTTAATTTTCAGTGGGAACAGAAGGGGGGTCAATTGTAAACAACAAATGAGGGACTTAAGAAAATTTACTTCCAATTAACTGCCAATGAAGGGGAACATACTAATATTACAAAGCCTCATGGGAGTTCAGGTAACTTTTACTGTGACACCCCTTTCCCCCCCGGCTACAAATAAGAAACCGGTCCCTTAGTAGTTTCATTTTTAACCCTTTCAGTCCCATAACTGACCAAGACAAAATTTCTCGGCTTACAAAATCAATACAATGTCAGACAGACAAGTGTTGAGAACAGAGAAAAATATCAGCAAGGGGATTTTTAGTTGATCTAATACCAAATTATCCAAACTTACATGATAAGAATCCCGACCTTGTGAACTGAGAGGAATGATTACCATTCATCGAATCACTGGGATTCATACGCAATCAGGAAAGGTCACTAGTACACCTATTATTATCCAAACTTACATGATAAGAATTGTATCGCAGAGAGTAAGGAGAATTACTAATAAGATCTTGAGAACCAAAGAGCTGACCATGTTTTATATTTTTATAATGTGTCGCTTAAATACAAATCACGACCTTGCGAACGGAGAGGAATGATTACCATTCATCGAATCACCGGGATTCATACGCAATCAGGAAAGGTCACTAGTACACCTATTTCCCACCAGTGTGTGTCTGAAATTTGATTACGTGAGACTGTTCCTAAGAGAATCTATAGGGTAAGTGTTCCTTGCTTTGACGTCAAAAGGGCCAAATGAGACTACTAATAAGTTCTTAAGAACATTGTAAGATTATTTTTAAGCTGGCTGGTTCGTGTCCGGCTTTCTTGAAATCATGTTTGAATGTGCTTTGAGAAGTTTGACATGTTTAATCACTGACATGGAAAAAGAATTGAATGAAGATATCACAATAAAATAATGATTTTCGCATCGATTGGTTGCTTGGTTACCACCCAGCCTTGGGATCAAGGAGCGGGTCAACCGAATCGACAATCGTAACGGACATAGACTAAACCTTCTGTGTCCAAAGCTTGTGGCGGAAGATGATTTTGCAAAATTTTCGTTTTCATGACGTCCGAGCTTAAAAGACTAGATGTTTCAGCCTTTCTACCGGTGCTAACGGATCTAACGATTGTCAAAATTATTTGTTAATTTTGGCATATTTATCTAACTCTAAAGCAAACATTTTGGGAAAAGGACACGTACTTGTAAAATAATTCCACGATCTTGTGGTTTGCTAGTACTGATGGCAAAAAGAGAATCGAGTAATTTAAATGTACGAGATCATGATCAGCTTAGCGCGTTTTAGATGAGTCTCTTTACACCCAAACAACAGCGTGCATAGGATGAATATATGAAGTTCATCATACGCGAGGATCGTGCATCATACGTATCAGTGTGTATATTCTCTATACTGTTCTATATACATTTTATAAGAAGCTGATGAGGAGAATTTGTTTAAAAATCAAGAGCTTTCATAGATGGTGATCATTTTCTATTTTCTCGTGGCCTTGATGTGTGTTCCAGGTGTGATATTGTAATGAAAAATAAGATGCAAGTCAAAGGGCCAACAGAAAGAAGTCGATATCGACCGGGAGATCAGTTTACAAAACTCATCGTTTACGGATTCTGCCTGACTACCACTCTTTAGTTGCTTTGCCTGATTTCCTCTCCTTTCACAGCGCTTATCATAATGTTTTTACTTAGCCCTAAAATGAGGCGTAAGGCTACTCTTAACTGCTTAAAAATAGTTATAAACAAGTAATCACATGGTTCCTCGTAAAATTAAGGATTAATATCACTTGTGTTTTCGGAAGTTGCCGAAATTGCCCGAGTCGCTGCGCGACTCGGGCAATTTCGGCAACTTCCGAAAACACAAGTGATATTAATCCTTAGTTTTACTCGGCCCCATGCGACTACCTATACAAAACAAAAAGATCAACAGGCTAAATTTTGAGAGCAAATTGCATGAATGTTAGACTGTGGAAAATAGGAAATATTAAAGAGTTATTGGATAGTAGTTGATCTTAGCTCAAATTTGAATTTGTCCTAAGATTAGACCAGGAAGTTTCTTCCTGGCATCCTCGCTATTCTGCCATAAATCGTGTGATTGTTGGTCCAAGTTGTTTAGAATTAAACTTTCTTTGCTACTTAAATTCTTAAGCGATTTTCTCCTGACGATTATTTTCTTTCTCTCTCCCCATAAATGCGTTTTAATTTTTAGGTTTCGTAAATATCTGCCCGTCAGCTCCTTTATTTTCACCTGTCGTAGGATGTCAAACGATGTACATTTCCGTTATAATTATTTTTGCGCCGTAAGGGAGTGATCATGACAGTTACTTGTCTGAGCTATGTCTTAGCCGTTTCCCGAACTGATAAATCCAAATTAACACTCCCTCAGCACACGAATGTACATCAGTTGCAAGGAGGGAAAAAAATTTTTGGGTTGAAGAGTGAAGCGGATTGAACGGGTGAAAATCAATTTGTACAATTTTGGGTAAGTTACCTAGTTGTTGTAATAATTCATGTTTTTTAACGTATTAGAACCAAGAGAAAGCTATCTGATTGAAAACTGGATAAGTGTCCTCTAAGAACTGTATGCGCATAATGAAAAAATTGGCTGCGTCCATTGCGGAAACCGAAGTTTCTTGAACCAATTCAGGAAACTTCAAGGCGTCAGAAAATTTGTATCTTCCCCTCTGGCATCAAAAATTCTACATCGAAATTTACGAAAGATTTGCGTGTTTTTGTTGCTGCGCCAACCAATCTTAATTTTCCGTCGTTCCACATCTTTGGAAAGCGATATTTAGTTCTTACTTTTTGATGAAGTGAGAGTATACTCTAACTTATATCCTCTGAAGTTGCCTCTCTCTCTTTGTGTTTGTATGTGATTCATGTAACGGTTAAAAAGTCTTGATCTGAAACACCGAAGCGAAGTAGCGTAAGAGGACAATCATAGTTTAATTTTGAAAAATGCCCGACGCGGAAATTTTCCTCAACTCTTTAATGATTTCTTTGACCAATATCTTTTCCGTATTGTTGTGGATTACATGCACGCAATACGCATCCATCAAAGAAGTTTAATCAGTGTTTCATGTCTCAGTGAGCTGGTAAATTGATTATGAAGGATTGTCAAAGCTAAGTGAACATCTAACATCAGATGAGTAATAAATGAATTACAGGAATTATGCACAAGATGATAGTTACGCAGAAACTTGACTTTGTGGCAGAAAAACCGCATGTACATTACAGAAACTGAAATAAACTATGAATTATATGACTGCTTCTGTTACCATAGAGACTATGACAAACGCTTTAAACCAAAACAACCACATACGGTATTTCCTAATGACTAGCAACTCATACTAGAACTTCTCTTTCATTACCGTAAAGCGTTTTCCTCCATAATGGATCGTTCTTTCCATAGATCAAACAACAATTAGAAGTAACTTAAATGCAATCAGGCCATTTTTGGCACTAACAGAGGATAACTGAAATGATCTGCTAGTTTGATGTCTATCGATGTTATGACTTCCTCTATTGAATAAAGAAAGTCTGCTCACGCGGAAAAAATGTCTTGCAATCCGTATTCGTTTAAACAAAACATTAATAAGGACTTGTACTGATGGTTGAAAACTGGCTGCCTCTTACTTTTTACCAAAATGGAGGTAAATATCTACTACCTTTACCGACGCAGAGGTGAAGACCATAATTATTTTAGTGTGCAACACAGAAGCCAAGAGAATTAGTTTATTTCTGTCAATATACCGAAAGATGATTGAAAATTAAACTCTTGACGCTCCATTTTGTCTCTTCGGCAGCTCGGAGAGAAATAGCAAAACACTTACGAATTAGCCAATCAGCGAGTGGGAAAAGCGCCATTCACTCGTGTGGTATCTACAACAAGTGTCAATCATCGCCAGTGCGAATAAAATCTGCGAGAAAAGTTTACTAAGATGAGGATCTTGAGTGAAATTGATAACAAAAAACACCAGTTTTATTTAACACTTGAGGTGGTTCTTGAACCGACACACGAATCTCGTCGCCTGAAGTGTTGTACAAGTATTGTTATATTCATTTGGTTTTACACCTTTAAACTGCTATTGGGTTAGTTTTCAGTTGCTTGGTTTCTTTTTAAAGGTGCACAGTCTCGTTTAGAGAAAAATCATCCGGCGATCACAAGAAATCTATATATATACCGCTATTATCAAAAATAAAAACATCATTGATATGAAATAATACGATTTTCAATAGTACCAATTATACTTGTCTGGAGAGTAGTCAATATTTATAGCGGAGGGGGGGTACAGGAGGAGGGGTTGAAATAATTTTTTGGGGGATCATTTAAGTGGGAACAGAAGTGGGGGTCAATTGTAATCAACAAATGAGGGACTTAAGAAAATTGACTTCCAATCAACTGCCAATGAAGGGTAACATACTATTATTACAAAGCCTCATGGGAGTTCAGGTAACTTTTACCGTGACACCTCCTTCCCCCCCCCCCCCCCGCTACAAATAAGAAACCGGTCCCTTTGTAGTTTCATTTTTAACCCTTTCAGTCCCATAAGTGACCAAGACAAAATTTCTCCTTACCATATCAATACAATATCAGGCAGACAAGTGTTGAGAATAAAGAAAAATATCAGGAAGGGGATTTTTAGTGATCTAATACCAAATTATCCAAACTTACATGATAAGAATTGTATCGCAGAGAGTAAGGAGAATTACTAATAAGATCTTGAGAACCAAAGAGCTGACCATGTTTTATGTTTTTGTAATGTGTCGCTTAAATACAAATCCCGACCTTGCGAACTGAGAGGAATGATTACCATTCATCGAATCACCGGGATTCATAATCAATCATGAAAGATCACTAGTACACCTATTTCCCACCAGTCTGTGTCTGAAATTTCCGGAAGCGACGTCACGGCGTTAAACGCACGAGATCTTTACCACGTAAGCTGGTTTGAATTTGAAGCATGTCCTTTCAACTTGACAAACACTACGTCTAAAAAGTCAAATTCTTTAAATGAAAATTTGGGAATGATACCGAATAGCGATAACATCAGAATTTCTTTCAACAAATACTTTTCTGTACCGTATTTAAACTCAAGAAAGATAATAAATGAAATAAACTTTTTTCTCGGATAAAAGCACGGATGAAGTTTAAAAATCAAGGTTGTGGGTAGCGAATACAGGCAGGAAAACAAACCGTTTCATAAAACACTCCTATTTTGTCATGATCACCCTTTTCGTAAAAGTAATTTGCATTCGTCAGGTACCAGATATTTCATTTTTAAGACTGGGCGTAGTGCCATATCCATATTATGCCAAATAATCCATACAACGTTTTCATTTTCACAACTCAGTTTCTTTTTAAACGCTGTTTGTTTACAGTATAGTTGTACAGATTACGCCTGCATCGCTTCACTGAACTAGTTTGTTATTGCCTGTATTGACTGGACCCAGTTAACGGCGAAGTTTCTCAAAATTTGGTAAGTTGTTTTTTTAATTCTAAATTAAAACAAAATATTTTCGCTGAGTCATTCTGATAGATCATCATGTTCTATATGGGTCATCCAGGTACGCCGCTCAAATAATGAGATAAATCAAGTTCTTTTCTGTAAGTTTGTTACGAAACCTTTTTATGACAGATTTTGAGCGGACCAGTACAAGAAAATTTTATCTAATTTCGCTATTCTGTATTTGTCATCCAATTCCACTTATATTTATCGAAAATCAGCTAAGTTGAAGGATTGATTCATAAAATTTTTCTCATAATCTAGGATGAGAGAAAAACTTCTGACATCGATTCATACAAAACTTAAGCTCACTTTTTTTGTCGTTATATGAAGTATCCCTTACAATATTTGCGGCTTTGTGACACCATGGACTCAGACTTTGGGGTCACGTGACTTAGATCAACCGCTCGTGTTTGGATGCGTTCAAATCGATTCATTTTCTCGCGTTTATAAGTGTTTTTCGAGCCATTCTACAGAAGCCCTCCGGACAGCATCATTAAGCTGGAATGTGGGTAGAGGCAAGCCTCTGAAAGAAAACAGAGGTGAAAGGTGGTTTCATGTAGACTGGAGCGCCAAAATGCTTTCATGCAAGTTTGGCGAGTTTACAAGTGAAGTCGTCTCTCTGGTCCATCTGTAGATGGTTACTAGGACCTAGCAAGGCTTTTTGGGCCAGTTTTGAGTGGCAAAAGTCTCGATGGATGTGATATTTTGCTGGTAGGACTGGGTGGCCCGACACGACTCTAATAATTTTTCAAAATGGAAATGTGACGTGTTCCCTTCTCGAGTTGTGGTGGAATTTCCCAGAACTCTTTTCGGTCATAAACGAGGCAAAGGTTGTGTTTGCGACACTAGCTTTCGTCAAACGGAGGAATAAGGGCTAGCGGATAAAGTGAGAAGGCATTTTCCAGCCAAACAGCAAGATCTGGCCCTGAGGTGTGTTTTGAATGCAAACTTTTGATTTCTTGAGCAAGTTTTGATCTTAAAAGATAGACACTTTTTCAGTGTTGCTCTAGGAGCAGAATGCTGGATTTTTGGGATTTGTTATTATATAAACGGTTCACTGCAATGGAAAGCGGGAATCATTGTGGGTGTTTTAGGCTGCAATACGTGTTACATCAAACACCCTTGCAATGTACACAGTCACATAATGTTGTCTCTTAATTTCGACAAGAAACAAATAACAACAGCAGTCGTGCAAATTTAAATGATGTATGCGTGGCTTGATAGAAAAGGGTTAATTCACTTTATAACATGAACAGCTACATAGCGTGTGTCAGGCTCTTCAGTGGTTAGTGACGAGCATGCAAACATCAGTGACGGGCACGCAAACATTGGCTGGGGTCAAGCAAACAAAGAAACTAATTAAGAGAGGTCTCCTTTACGCTGCCCCTGATTGGCTAAAAACCACAACCGCTGTTTTTCATTCGCTCGCTCTCGAGCTCGCTTTCATTGGCTGAGAGCCTGGAACAAGCTCCCTTTACTCAATCCCAGGCTTTGCCATTAGATCTAAGATTGTGAGGGGACTTTGACCTGCTGATCCAAGAATTACCTTTAAAGCTAAAACTAATATCTTCGAATAAACACGAGCGCGTAATGGAAGCCAGTGAAGTTTTTAAATACTCGTGGAGACTGGCTTCTTATCTCGATATGAGTAATCAAAACAATTGTAACAGAATAGTTTCAACAACAACAAAACGAATTTACAACGAAATTCGAAAGCATAGATACAATTATACTAAAACAATCATTTGCCTCAGGCTCAGTGAAAATTGTTGAATAATACCTTCGAGTTCGTCCCGGGGACTTTTCAATAGTCAATAATACTCACTGAGCTGAAGGCGACGAATTGTCACACGCTGCACTTTCATACTGTATTATTAATTCCACTTTTGTGTTGAAGTTTTATTTTTAGCTCGTTAGGTAATGTATTTATGTGGCTGATGATTTCACAGACGTCGGTGAGAACTTACCATTTTGAGTTTAAACTGGTCAAAGATGTAAGAAGTTATGTGTCGATATTGACTGTCAACTCCTCCACTAACTATGCCCAACCCTACATGTACTCGTAACATACCATGATGCCTTAATATACACAATGTCCCGCAATAACCATTAAGTAAACAAATATTATGGGCAAATATTACACCAACTTTCCTTAAACTGAAATGGTCTATATCATTAACGTTAGAGACTTGAATCTCTACAGATTTTCGTAAAACGCAATTTTCGTTCGTCAATTGTTTGCAAGTACTCCTTTACAAACAAGCCCTTCCGTTGAATTTTCCTCTGCCAAGGAAATCTTTCGGGGTTGAGTTTGTCTCGTCATAGCAAAAATTAGTTATCACCAAAGGAGAATCTAAGAAATTTAAAGCTGCAGAGGTTTGCAATCTTCAACCGAAAAAGTGGAAACAACGAAAACAAACGAAAAAAAACCCCGCAATTGATCGCTTTGCCTGGCAGATGGTAGTCGGGATAAAACAGCTCTACGGCCAACGTTGTTGGGTTGTTGCCAGTTCTTTTAACCTTATTTCCGAACTTAAAAAAATTAATCGAATGATATTCTGACAAAAGTGAGAATCAGTTCACTTCCATTAAAATGTTTAGCCCAAAGCGAAAATAGAAAAAGAAATTGTCCTCGGCGGAGACAGTTAAGAAATCGAAGATTGGCCAGTCCTAAAAATCACGATACAGTCTTCCCTAGCAGAAACTTCTTGCTACACAATACAGCGTATTTAAATTGACCGACAATTCTCTTGCCATTTGAAAGCACTGTGCTCCGTTTATGAAGTAAGCCGGAGAAATATGCTTCGCCTTGACTGACTAAAGTTCTTGCTATCAACCTGACTTTGACAATGGCTCCCTAGTCGATCATAAATTCCCAAACAATACATATCGATTGCGAAGCAAAAACTATTTTTTTACAAGATAACGTGTACTCGAAGCAATGCTAGGACGTAATAACGTTAACGTTTAACATGAAATGGTAGAATGTAGATAGAACTTGACGTTCCAGGGAAAAGTAACATTCTTAAATTAAAGACCGAAGAGAAACGAAAAAGAATGAATTTAAAACTTTAATCTGGAGCTGAAAATCTGTATTCATCCACATGAATATAAATTATGTCAGCATATAAATGACTCACTTCTGCTAAAAGGATTAGGAGCATTTTACAAAGATTCATAATTTATATCAAGGTTCTGTTTTTTTTTTTAATTGGGTTTAGATCTCGAGCACAACGCTGGTAATTTAAGGTTAATTAACTCAATCTTACACGCTAAGTTTCTATTTCATACATAGGAGAATTCACACTTGCTGAAACGAATTTAGGTTTAAAAGTTAGTTATAATACTGAAGGAGATATATGCACCACGAGTTTTAATATTTGTTCATTATATTAGTGATGTGGCGAAACTTTATTGCATCGCCGCCGGCCATAATTATATCATTATGTATGTTCGGACAATAGCATCTATAACAATAGTTAAAATAATATTTTTTAATTTATTTACAATGCAAATTGGTAAACCTTCGACCTATATATAAACGGCTGTCTTCCTAAAGTAGGAATTCTCTACTCGCAGTTAAGGTGAGATATTTCAATTTCCGGTGAACTCTTAGATGTTGATAAAGACTATGCTGAGATTTCCTCCAAAAAATCTTTAAACGCACATAAGAACAATGATGTATATAGAGTCCTTAAGCGGTGACGTCACGTTTCCATGGTGCTAAAAATCTCAGTTCCAAACAAGCGGCCATTCGATTCAAAATGGCGACATTATCCATCGCTTCGCTTTTTTCTTTCTTCTCAGAAGAAAAGAAATCTATAAAAAAGGGGGAAAACCACTTTAAGTCAGATCACATTGAAGCATTTACTTACCAGCAGGGTGCTTTACGAGGAGAAGTACACGCAAGCATGAAACAAAAGGTTTATAAAGTGACGGTGAGTTGTTATTCTTTGATCTTTTACTAGTAGCATCTTGCCGAAAAAACCGTTTCTATTTGCCGAACTAAATGCCATTAATCTTGACATCTTGCAGATTTATTTGGATGAAGAACATGAAATAAAATCAACCGAGTGTGAATGTCCAAGAGGCGTGTTTAAATGCAGTCACGCAGCAGCCCTCTTTATTCACGGTATTCACAAACTGAGCCGAACCAACGTCGAATGCCAGTGGCGGAAACGAAAGTCAAATACATCGCTTTCAACTCAAGCGGTCACAGAAATGTTCCCTCCGCCTAAAAGGTATTCTGCTCTGTCGAGAAAGCCTACACAAGCTGACCGTTGCGCGTTGTACGAAGACCTGAAGGAATATGGGCGGTTTACGGGGCTCTGCTGGCTATTCAGCCCTGAGCCACCTATTGCTAACCAGCTTCCTTTTCCAACCATAGAAGAAATTATTTTCTCTGACGAGTTTCTTCAAGCCACTGGGCGTCAGCAGCAGCTGGACTGTTTGGTTCGCCTTTCCAGATTACAAGAAACGGACATTTTAAGGGTTAGCGAATTAACTGCTGGCCAGCGAGACAACCCGGCCTGGTTTTTGGCGAGAAGGGGCCGCCTTACAGCCAGTAACTTCGGCTCTGTCCTAAAGGCAAAGAGGATCACTCCTTCACTTATTAAACGTCTTCTCGGGGAGTACGACCTATCAAGGGTAAAGGCAGTGCAATGGGGAGTAAATAATGAAGAGGAAGCCGTCAAAGCATTCACCCTGAAAACAGGGTTGGCAGTGAAAGGAACTGGAATCTGGTTTCATTCATCTGGAATTCTTGGTGCATCTCCAGATGGTATCATTGATGAAGGAACTGTTCTTGAGGTGAAGTGTCCGTACACGGAACGGAACCTAACAGTAGCAGAGGCAGTGGAGTCAGCAACATTTTGCCTTGAAAAATGTAGAAGTGGACAGGGCTACGCCTTGAAAAAAGACCATGTTTATTGGCACCAGGTCTAGGGAGAAATGTACTTCTCACGTAGGAGGTTTTGTTATTTTGTGGTATGGACCACAAAGGATATAGCTATTGTAAAAATAGAAAGAGATGAAAAATGGGTGGCAAACATTCCTGTCTTGACCCAATTCTATTTTGATAATATATTCCCTAGAATAGTGGAAGGAGAATTGTAATTTGCTAATTATGGTCTAGCTCTCTTCCTTTACCCTTTGAATGCCAAATGTCAAGATTAAGTTTTAGACTGTTTTTGTTGCCCAAATGAACACGAGGGCGTGATTTTCTTTAGTAGTGAAATAAAAAAAGGCTTGTTAATGAACTATATGTTTTAAAAAATAATGATACTCGTCGGTTTTCAGTCCTCAAATTGACCTACCACTACTAGTTTGGTGTGAGGGAGTTGTGGTAACAGGCTATACATATATTTGCATTTTTATTAATAAACACAAGGATAACATGGTATTATTTAAAAGACATGGAAAAATGGTACATCATTTAATGTTGTTTTCCTGGGGGGAAGGGAAACTCCCATATAAAAGTGATGGGATGCTCATGGGAAATGTTCAGAAAGACCCCTTAAGGGTAACTGTGGGCAGTACTTGCTTTTATTTTTATCCCCAAAAAGACATCCATTGTAAAACATATGTCAAAACTTCTTTTAACTTCTGTTCTCCTAAACATGATAAAAGAATTCTCGCAGTGATCTAATTTGACACCCTATAGACCACTTTCATAAATGGCTGCCGGATTAATATTCTTTTGTTTAAATTTAAATCTGCCCAGGAGGCCTCGTTCTCCGGTACAAAATTCAAAAGAATACATTATCTCAAGCGAGGCCACCCAGGCAAATTTAAACTTAAACAAAAGAATATTAATACGGCAGCCATTTTTGAAAGTGGTCTATGTACACCCAGGCTGTACCAGATGATAAATATTGTAATCCCTAGGAGGTAAAATCATCCCTTTACTGTTATATTAGAATGCCCCCCCCCCCACCCCTCTAGCTGTATTTTCTTCAAAGTAAGCCTCAGTCTACAAATTATTTTATTTCTATTTGAACAACAATAATTATTAAAAAACTGTCCAATGCAGTCTTCAAGCATAAAACTACTCAAAAACCATATCTTCACATCCCTCTTTGATGAGAGGAAATTGCAAATTTACAAGTGCTGCACATAACTGAAACAAAATGTCAGCATAGCAACGCAAATACGAAGGAATGAAGCCTAAAATTTTGAAGTCTTTCAGCCTAGCATTGGCTCTTTCGACATGAATCCGTGCTTTAGCTATGGATTTTGTTTTCTTGACCTCACTCTCTGTGAAAGTTCCATTATTCAGAAAAGGTGGGATATTGACACAGACACCATGTGGTACAACATCCTGGATAAGGAAACCCTTGTCTGCCAGAATCATATCTCCAGCTGTCAAGTGATTAAGGAGTCCAGACTGTTGCACAATGGCCTTGTCTGAAATAGAACCTGGATACAGCCGACTGACATAAGTAATGACTCCATTTGGTGCAACACCAACTATTACCTTAAAGGAATTCATTCCTCTGTATGATGAATAGGTCGCATTTTGCTGACTCATCAATCCCGGTGCAGCAACCTCAATATCTGTGCAGTCTATAACAATCCGACAGGATTCAAATTGCCTGAAAGAGGGTGGTGCAGAGATCTTGTTTTTTTCCCGGGATGGAATCGACGTCATTAGGTCATCAAACAAAATTTCATGCAAAACATGAGTGAATGTTATAACAATGTTAGAAATTGTGGCCACACTACAATGAAACAATTGGGCTAGGTGAAGCTGTGTGTAGTTCTGTCGTACTTTCATTAAAGTGATAAAAATTTGATCCTCAAAATTGATGGATTCTACCTTCCATCCAGCAAAATAGTTCACGCTATCTTTAAATCTAAGAACATGCTTTACAACAATATTAAAGACTTCTTTGGTTGGAAGACCTGTCTCCATTCGTATTACATCTCCCTCAAGCGCAGACACAGTGTACTTGTTCCTCTTATACTGGACAGTTTGGTTAAGTTCCTTTAGCTCCCTGTTGGCAAAGTCAAGCTCTGCTTCCAGGATAATCTCCTGTGTTGTTTGCAGGTTTTCTTCTGTGTCAGCTACTAATGGCTGTTCATTTTTTCGGGCAAATTCTATCATCTGTGAAAGAGACTCTACCTTTGATTCAGTATTCTTTATTTTCTTCGGCGGTGGACCCCTTTGTTCAGTAAATAACTTATGCTTATTGCGTTCAAACACTTCAGGACCATTGGCTTTCTGACCATTCCTAAAATGGCAGCTACATACTCTTGAGTACTTGCTGGGCTCTCGATCTTCTCTTCTGTTAATAACAAAACACCCGATTTAGTGATTCTGTTGTCAACAACATAGCCGTTCCACAACCAGCGAAGGCAAAATCGCGAAGCGACGCGAAACATTTCGTGAATCGATAAAGCACGTTACATAGCAGATCTACATTGGTTTTAAATGTATCTAAATTCCAAAAACACGATGAAGCACTCAGATTTAAGGTTTTGGCTACGGAAAATACAAAGCGACCGTTAAAAAGACAACTAGCTGAAGCTTCTATAATTTAGTATTCGATGATTCTCCCTCATGTCCTGATGTCAACTCTTCACCTGAATAGAGTCCGTAAATCTCACTTAAAATCAAGTAATTCATCAAATTCTCACCGATTAAGGAATTCTTTTTGAATATCAGTTCATACCTTATGAGTCGAATCCATCTCTTGTACTCGTCGTTCTGCTTTGTAGCGCTTGGAAAAGCGAAGAACTTGCAAGTGTTGCCCTCCGACGAATGGCCACATGTAGGAGCAAAACAGTAAACCATTTTGCCCGTTTGACCCGCGTCCTTTACACTTCTTAAACAAAAGTTGATCCCATGGATGACCCTTTAACCTTTCCTGTTTTTTTTTTTACTGTCTTTTGTGGGATTACACTGGATAATTAAAGCTTTAGACATTCAAAACAAAGGAAGCGTGTCCAAAGCGCTCGCATAAGATATTTTGTTTAGAACTGCATTTTTTAGCGCCATGGTAACGTGACGTCACACTTAAGGACTCAATTGAAATTCGACCTAGCATACTTGTGTATCGTGATCATAAATTGCGCAAATTAAACGTTAAAAAAGTCTCACAGAAACTTCATTTATCTCGACCTTACCGTTAACGTTAAAATCCCGAAAAGCACCTTTTTAAAGCTATTTTCCTTCATTTAATGGCCGTTAGCGTGGTGTAGAAAGTAACTGCTTGCTATCTGGATCCTTGAGCATTAGCGGTTTTTCGTAGGTTCAATTTGCTTCTAATAGAGCTACACTATTTATTATCACTACAAATTGTTTTCATATCACAGCTTTTCTGGGACTAATAATGAAGACCGAAAAAAATTAGCCATGGAGTGTTGTTTTGCTTTGGTTTTTGCCACGATCTAAATCCAGTCAGAGTATGACGTATTCGAACAAATTTTCAATCTTGTTTTTGAACATTCAAAGTTGGCTTGGTTTTCCAGCAGGCAGCTTTGCTGCAGCGGAGAGATTCGGCCAATGGATACAACGATAAAATAGTTTGGCTAAATTATATTTGGTAGTTAAATTTTCAAGTTAAACCTTTTTTCCCTGTCTAAAATTTGAGGACCTTTAATTTCGTGCCATGTTTTTGTAACACGACTTCGCATTATCACCGCTACGACGAGCAATTGATCGTAGCCGCATTCATTTCAATTTGCAGTTCAGTTTGAAGAGGATTATTTTTTTTTAATTCATTGGCACCAGTTTACAACTCATATCGAATACATATCGCTAGTTTAAAAGTGAAATGGATTATATTTTAGATGTCATCATGGGATGACATTTCGCGGTTTTGAGCTTTTCTTGTATCTACCGGTAGATAATTGCCAACGCGACGCACACGTCACAAAAAAGGAAAATTGCAATTTATTTGAATGATGGTTTTTCAACCTGGTTGATATTTTATTGAAAATGAAGACTTTATCTGAAAATATACTAGTATATTTCAGTACAATTTGCAAGGTCAAAATGATCTAAATAAGATTTCTATTAGTTTTCTACACCAGTTATTGATATAACTGGTGTCAATGGCGGAATTGTTACTTTGTTTCCTTCAATTTCCTTTACTTTAAAAGATGCATACTTCTAACGAGGGTCTATCAATGGGATACCATTTTCTCTGAATTGAGTTTCCATCGTTTAAAACTACCCGGCTTACGAAGAGAGAGCCTAATGATCACTTGTCTTTATGCATGCGCCGGCTATTGACACTTTAATTTATAGTTGAAAGTTCTTTGATAGTTAACCCCCTAACTTTTCCTGTTTTTGTGCGCGTGTGTGTGTTCTTAATAAATACTTGCTCATTCTGATCCTGGCACTCTTCGGCTAAGTCTAATTAACCAAAAAATGTTGGCCGCATGCAGACCTTGTAAAATTCTTCGTGAAAAAAAAAACTCAGTAAATATTTTCGTTGATCAGTTTTATCTTCTTAGACAAACCAATGGAAATTTGTTTTCTTTTCCTTGTGTCTGCTTGACATTCTCACTGTCGCAAAAGATGTTAAAGTAGATAAAGAATAAGGAAGATGGTAAATTTTGAGCTCAGTAATGAAATGGAGAGATATGTACTCGTCATTTCACGATATTCCGCGCTCTGATGCTTTATTTGGAAGAGAGCGGAATCGGAAGGTCTACATGAGTTTCGATGTCAACAAAATTACATTTTGTTTTACGCATCATGAATTTAGCAGTGTCAAGCCATAATGTTCACATGTCGACATGAGCAGCCTTAATAATTTTCCATTTTTTCGAAGTCGTCCAAACTAATGGAATTGTTTCGAATAACAACATGAATCAGTCTAAATCCGGATTAACCCAAAGAAGCCCTTTTTTTAAGGCGTGGCAGAACCTTTTCTCCAAGAGTCTCTCTTAGATGCTCATTGTTAATTGGGAACAAAACAAGTCTCTAACTTTTCAATTAACAATTTCTATTTTAAAAATGTTACTTATTTGAGTAAACTACTAATTTCTGTAGTTTTTAAATTTTCACGAAAGGTTCCACTATCTGGATACTCTGCACGTTGGGTTCGTCTTCACCATAAGTAACCAAAGTTTTAATTTAAGATGACGTTTATTCGATGACATAGCAAAATTTTTGATTGGCAAAGCATTAGTCTGTCTTCTCCTTGCATAACTGTTAAATAAAAACGTTTTTGCTGTACGTTGTTCGAATTTACGTAGGAAGAGTTTTCAATTAACATCGAGACGGAAGTTTGTTCCTGGCATCCTCGCTATTCTGCCATAAATCGTGTGATTGATGGTCCAAGTTGTTTAGAATTAAACTTTCTTTGCTACTTAAATTCTTAAGCGATTTTCTCCTGACGATTATTTTCTTTCTCTCTCCCCATAAATGCGTTTTAATTTTTAGGTTTTGTAAATATCTGCCCGTCAGCTCCTTTATTTTTCACCTGTCTTTGGATGTCAAACGATGTACATTTCCGTTATAATTATTTTTGCGCCGTAAGGGAGTGATCATGACAAGTACTTGTCTGAGCTATGTCATAGCCGTTTCCCGAACTGATAAATCCAAATGAACACTCCCTCAGCACACGAATGTACATCAGTTGCAAGGAGGGAAAAAAATTTTTGGGTTGAAGAGTGAAGCGGATTGAACGGGTGAAAATCAATTTGTACAATTTTGGGTAAGTTACCTAGTTGTTGTAATAATTCATGTTTTTTAACGTATTAGAACCAAGAGAAGGCTATCTGATTGAAAACTGGATAAGTGTCTGCTAAGAACTGTATGCGCATAATGAAAAAATTGGCTGCGTCCATTGCTGAAACCGAAGTTTCTTGAACCAATTCAGTTCATTTCAAGGCTTCAGAAAATTTGTATCTTCCCCTCTGGCATCAAAAATTCTACATCGAAATTTACGAAAGATTTGCGTGTTTTTGTTGCTGAGCCAACCAATCTTAATTTTCAGTCGTTCCGCATCTTTGCGAAGCGATATTTAGTTCTTACTTTTTGATGAAGTGAGAGTATACTCTAACTTATATCCTCAGAAGTTGCCTCTCTCTCTTTGTGTTTGTATGTGATTCATGTAACGGTTAAAGTCTTGATCTGAAACACCGAAGCGAAGTAGCGTAAGAGGACAATCATAGTTTAATTTTGAAAAATGCCCGACGCGGAAATTTTCCTCAACTCTTTAATGATTTCTTTGACGCACGCAATACGCATCCATCAAAGAAGTTGAATCAGTGTTTCATGTCTCAATGAGCTGGTAAATTGATTATGAAGGATTGTCAAAGCTAAGTGAACATCTAACATCAGATAAGTAATAATAATTACAGGAATTATGCACAAGATGATAGTTACGCAGAAACTTGACTTCGCGGCAGAAAAACCGCATGTACATTACAGAAACTGAAATAAACTATGACTCATATGACTGCTTCTGTTACCATAGAGACTATGACAAACGCTTTAAACCAAATCAACCACATACGGTATTTCCTAATGACTTGCAACTCATACTAGAACTTCTCTTTCATTACCGTAAAGCGTTTTCCTCCATAATGGATCATTCTTACCGTAGATCAAACAACAATAAGAAGTAACTTAAATGCAATCATGCCATTTTTGGCACTCACAGAGGATAACTGAAATCATCTGCTAGTTTGATGTTTATCGATGTTATGACTTCCTCTACTGAATAAACAAAGTCTGCTCACGCCGAAAAAATGTCTTGCAATCCGTATTCGCTTAAAACAAAACATTAATTAGGAGTTGCATGGTTGAAAATTGGCTGCCTCTTGCTTTATATAGAGGTTTGAGGGAAAAGGTTTAACAACTTTTCACCAAAATGGAGGTAAATATCTACTACCTTAACCGACGCAGAGGTGAAGACCATAATCATTTTAGTGTGCAACACAGAAGCCAAAAAAATTAGTTTATTTCTGTCAATATACCAAAAGATGATTGGAAATTAAACTCTTGACGCTCCATTTTGTCTCTTCGGCAACTCGGAGGTAAATAGCACTTGCAAAACACTTACGAATTAGCCAATCAGCGAGTGGGAAAAGCGCCATTCACCCGTGTGGTATCTACAACAAGTGCCAATCATCGCCAGTGCGAATACAATCTGCGAGAAAAGATTAATAAGATGAGGATCTTTAGTGAAAATGATGACAAAAAATACCAGTTCTATTTAACAGTTGAGATGGTTCTTGAACCGACACACGAATCTCGTCGCCTGACGTGTTGCACAAGTATTGTTATATTCGGTTTTACACCTTTAAACTGCTATTGGGTTAGTTTTCAGTTGCTTGGTTTCTTTTTAAAGGTGCACAGTCTCGTTTAGAGAAAAATCATCCGGCGATCACAAGAAATCCATACATTTAGCGCTATTATCAAAAATAAAAACATCATTCATATGAAATAATACGATTTTCAATAGTACCAATTATACTTGTCTGAGACTAGTTATTATTTATCGCGGGGGGTAGAGGAGGAGGGGTTGAAATGGTTTTTGGGGGGGATCCCTTAATTTTCAGTGGGAACAGAAGGGGGGTCAATTGTAAACAACAAGTGAGAGACTTAAGAAAATTTACTTCCAATTAACTGCCAATGAAGGGGAACTTACTAATATTACAAAGCCTCATGGGAGTTCAGGTAACTTTTACTGTGACACCCCTTTCCCCCCCGGCTACAAATAAGAAACCGGTCCCTTATTAGTTTCATTTTTAACCCTTTCAGTCCCATAACTGACCAAGACAAAATTTCTCGGCTTACAAAATCAATACAATGTCAGACAGACAAGTGTTGAGAACAGAGAAAAATATCAGCAAGGGGATTTTTAGTTGATCTAATACCAAATTATCCAAACTTACATGATAAGAATCCCGACCTTGTGAACTGAGAGGAATGATTACCATTCATCGAATCACCGGGATTCATACGCAATCAGGAAAGATCACTAGTATACCTATTTCCCACCAGTCTGTGTCTGAAATTTCCGGAAGCGACGTCACGGCGTTAAACGCACGGGATCTTTACCACGTAAGCTGGTTTGAATTTGAAGCATGTCCTTTCAACTTGACAAACACTACGTCTAAAAAGTCAAATGCTTTAAATGAAAATTTGGGAATGATACCGAATAGCGATAACATCAGAATTTCTTTCAACAAATACTTTTCTGTACCGTAGTGAAACTGAAGAAAGATAATAAAATGAGATAAACTTTTTTCTCGGATAAAAGCTCAGATGAAGTTTAAAAATCAAGGTTGTGGGTAGCGAATACAGGCAGGAAAACATACCGTTTCATAAAACCCTCCTATTCTGTCATGATCACCCTTTCCGTAAAAGTAATTTACGTTTGTTATGTACCGGATATTTCATTTTTAAGACTGGGCGTAGTGCCATATCCATATCATGTCAAATAATCCATACAACGTTTTCATTTTCACAACTCAGTTTTTCTCCCTTTTCAAACGCTGTTTGTTTACATTATAGTTGTACAGAGATTACGCCTGTAACGCTTCCGTCACTGAACAAGTTTATCATTGCCTGTACTGACCTGACCCACTGAACGGCGAAGTTTCTCAAAACTTGGTAAGTTGTTTTTTTTAATTCAAAATTAACACAAAATATTTTCGCTGAATCATTCTGATAGATCATCATGTTCCATATCGGTCATCCAAGTACGCCGCTTAAATAATGAGATAAATCAGTTTTTTTTCTATAAGTTTGTTCCGAACCCCTAACTGATGACAGATTCTGAGCGAACCAGTTAAAGAAAATTTTATTTAATTTCGCTATTCTGCATTTGTCATCCAATACCACTGGTATTTATCGGAAATCAGCAAACTTGAAGGATTGATTCATACAAGTTTTCTCATAATCTAGGATGAGAGCAAAACTTTTGACATCGGCTGATTCATATTCGACAGTATTCGCTAAATTGCATCTGTTTGGCTCAGCAAATTCGCTATTCATAATGAAACCAAAAGACCTTTAGAAAACAGTAAGTTTAGCTGACATTTTTAAATTACAGCTTGAGCAGTTCGTAAATCCATACTCCAAACTTAAATCGAATTTGTTTAGTTTGACTGTTATGAAATATGATTACGTGAGACTGTTCCTAAGAGAATCTATAGGGTAAGTGTTCCTTGCTTTGACGTCAAAAGGGCCAAATGAGACTACTAATAAGTTCTTAAGAACATTGTAAGATTATTTTTAAGCTGGCTGGTTCATGTCCGGCTTTCTTGAAATCATGTTTGAATGTGCTTTGAGAAGTTTGACATGTTTAATCACTGACATGGAAAAAGAATTGAATGAAGATATCACAATAAAATAATGATTTTCGCATCGATTGGTTGCCTGGTTACCACCCAACCTTGGGATCAAGGAGCGGGTCAACCGAATCGACAATCGTAACGGACATAGACTAAACCTTCTGTGTCCAAAGCTTGTGGCGAAAGATGATTTTGCAAAATTTTCCTTTTCATGACGTCCGAGCTTAAAAGACTAGATGTTTCAGCCTTTCTACCGGTGCTAACAGATCTAACGATTGTCAAAATTATTTGTTAATTTTGGCATATTTATCTAACTCTAAAGCAAACATTTTGGGAAAAGGACACGTACTTGTAAAATAATTCCACGATCTTCTATTTAAGTGGTTTGCTAGTACTGATGGCAAAAAGAGAATCGAGTAATTTAAATGTACGAGATCATGATCAGCTTAGCGCGTTTTAGATGAGTCTCTTTACACCCAAACATCAGCGTGCATACGATGAATATATGAAGTTCATCATACCCGAGGATCGTGCATCATACGTATCAGTGTGTATATTCTCTATACTGTTCTATATACATTTTATAAGAAGCTGATGAGGAGAATTTGTTTAAAAATCAAGAGCTTTCATAGATGGTGATCATTTTCTTTATTCTCGTGGCCTTGATGTGTGTTCCAGGTGTGATATTGTAATGAAAAATAAGATGCAAGTCAAAGGGCCAACAGAAAGAAGTCCATATCGACCGGAAGATCAGTTCACAAAACTCATCCTTTACGGATTCTGCCTGACTACCACTCTTTAGTTGCTTTACCTGATTTCCTCTCCTTTCACAGCGCTTATCATAATGTTTTTACTTAGCCCTAAAATGAGGCGTAAGGCTACTCACAACTGCTTAAAAATAGTCAGACATCTTGATAAGCGTTGTCTCACATATGACTCCGTAGATCATTTGTAACTTGTAGTACCTGACCAGTATGTGGGATTTTTCGAGATATACTATTTAATTTTTCAATCGCTATTTTCTGTTTGATTTTTCAATTACTTTGATTGCAATTAACTCATTGGGTTTAAATCGTCAACTCTTCGACGTGCATCAAGGCTTGCATCCAACATGAGCAGTGCTTAGACATCGACTACGTCCCCTTAATTGCACCTGAACGTTTAGCCGCTAAAAGTCTGTAAGGTCTCTCATTTTACCTTGGGTTTTTACAGCAGTTACGTTATAAATGTTTTATGAACGAGATTATTCTGTTCTAAAATTTTTGACAATTTCTCTACATTCCGAGGGGAAACGGCCAAGATTTTCACTTCTCTGAGACGAAGTTTAACTATGTAAAAAGGAGATGGTCTTCTACTGAATGAAATCCGAGCTCAATCGTTCTTCAACAAGTACTTCCAACGGAACTTTGAAATCTAAACGACGATACAACTTCTGAAGCGGATTCAACTTGTGCAGGAAACGATAAAAAAAAAAATAATTAAGACCAAGCTTCAATGTAGGCGCCATATTTTTCTTCCTCTGTTTGAAAGCTTTGTCACAATGATATTTAGCAAATGTCAACATTCTACAACCTATACAATTGATGTTTACCGATCAACAGGATTAAAATGCACTGTGCATACTAAGCTGCACGCAGAAACTTCAACTGTCAAAAACTGAAGAAAAAAAACAGACATCATGTAACAACATGAACTCAAAGAGTTGTAATCTTGGTACAAGCTAAAGTCAAGCTAGGAAACCTGAGATATTATTCTTACTCTTCAAACGGTATTTCTTGGATTCTCCCCTATTACAATCACAATAGTAGGAGCGAAAAGTGGTAAGTGAATTGTTCCACACTGGCCGCTTTGACAATTAAATTTCTGACTTTGATTTGATAATTCTTGAGAATTATTTTCAAGCGGTTCTCGTGCCCTAACTGTTCCAGGACAGATGGTGTTTTTTAGGTAGTCCCTTGGACTCTGGATCGTAAGATCCTGGTTTTTAATCGCGGTTGGATAATTTTATTTATTCCGATTTCACCGTCAAACAGGACACTGAGCTCTTACAGTCTGGACTCAGTTGCGCAAAGAACAGATAACGTTATCCAACGCGGATGAAATCACCTTCCAGCGGATAAGCGCTTAAAACAAAACCTACGTGCTGTGCTTATATTTATCTAGTGGGGCCAGGGTTATAATTGAGTTCCGATTAACTTTTGGGAAAGCTGACGAAATACTGAGGGGGGGGGGGAGTGGGGTTACCAACACTTACGATGGGTCATCCGATGATCGTATCGCTTCTTGCTAAAGAAATCAAGATAAGTTGCGGCAGCTTTGCAAAGTCCTGTTCGTATCTAAACAGCATTACTGTTTTTTACTAGCTGCTATACACTTCTTGATGGCGCCCGCCATGGGTTCTGACCTTTCTCGAAAATGTCTGAAGCTTGTTTTTCCTTTTGCTTTATCTATCAACTTAATCCGAATCAGGAATTTAAAAAGACATTAATTAGAGCCTTTTATGAAATACTCAATATTAGTCGGCAATTTTTTTAATGCATAAGTTTTTCAAGGCTAATTAGGTACCATGTTATCCATCGTGGCCAAGAGGTATGTACAGTACAGTACCAACAGGGGCGAATTAGCCGCTTTCTTGTAGCCAATCAGACTGTGAAAGAGACGGCAGTAAATTAATATATTGAATTAATGAATAATTGATATGTCAGATTGGGCTTTTGAATATCACTCGTCATCATGGTAATGCAGTATTACCAAAGATTCAAAAGAATATCGTCAGCAACATGTGCCATAACAAAACACTTGATGTGATTATTTTTCCTACAACTGTTTACGTTCAGTCGATGGTCCGGTAGGGATTAAAATGCAAATTGCGTTCAAATTTTACAACGCCCTGCGGGTGCTTAAAACATTTAACGGCAGGTGCCAAAGGCCACGCACTTAAAATAGAATCATATCTCCACGTATACCAAATTTATTTAAAATAATAACAATTTTAAGGACGACATGAAGACGACAGATACATTGGTTCGTTCTTCGACATTCAACTGAGTAATGTTTTTCTCAAGGAAAACTGTGAAAACGAGAGAACGCTACTAGCAAAGATTTTCTCAGTTGACTTTATGATCTAACGGACATATCAAGACTTCTGTTCCATAATCGGCATTTTTAAAAAAACTCTTATGCTGACAATGCAATATGAATCGTTCACGTCTCCGTTAAAACCAAAATATCATTTCATATTTACTTTTTTGTGAGAAATGTGTCACATTTTGATGATATGACATGTAAATTAAGATAATGCAGGTTACAAATCCATCATATGGCGCCAATAATCCTAAAGACAGTTAATAGAAAGTGGGAAAAAGTTTTATAAAGGTCCGCATTCAAAAGAGTACATCGGAAAGTAAGTTATGATTAAACGTAAGGGACACAAGTTTAGACGAGTGATGAGTTTTAGACAAATCAAAGGTTCGTTTGTTAAAAGTCTCGGGAGCCTTGATGTCAGGTATGATTTTCGTCCTCAACTCTCTCGGAATATCGAGTGGTCCTCAAAAATATTAGCAAGTCGGCGGGCCCCGTATCATATTTTGCAAGATCAGTGTCGGAAAACTATTACGTATAATTTCTATTCGTGATTTAGGATTTGTATTTCTGGCACTGAGTACTAAATAGAAGTAGTAAGTGCTTTGTTTTTGTAATCCTTGCTAAATTGAAACGTTTTCTCTATTTTTCATAACTTTATTTTAATCATTCTCGATGCCAACTTACCGTAAAATCGTCTCGTCTTCTCTGTGAACAGTTCTCATCAAAAGGCCTCTATATTTCTGTTCCAGAAAATATTACAAAGCACTGAGAGGAATCAAGATAACTTTTACGAAAGTTCGAGCCCGCGAGGGATCGCAAACCGTATAAGAGCCATTATCATATAAGGGGCAAAATTACTTAATAGTGATTGGTCAAGACAGAGGGCATTTTTTTCTTAATTTTTGTAATAATCCCCGGGCAAAATTACTTGAAAATGATTGGCTGAAAATCGCTTAGCAACGGCTGCCAAGGTAAAGAAATTTCTGTTTGTTTTGTAACAATGGCGTCCCGTTTTGCGCGAGATCAGTAAGAAAACATTTTGCCCCTTATATTATAAACAAGTAATCACATGGTTCCTCGTAAAATTAAGGATTAACATCACTTGTGTTTTCAGAAGTTGCCGAAATTGCCCTCGTCGCTGCGCGACTCGGGCAATTTCGGCAACTTCCGAAAACACAAGTGATGTTAATCCTTAATTTTACTCGGCCCCATGCGACTACCTATACAAAACAAAAGGATCAACAGGCTAAATTTTGAGAACAAATTGCATGAATGTTAGACTGTGGAAAATAGGAAATATTAAAGAGTTATTGGATAGTAGTTGATCTTAGCTCAAATTTGAATTTGTCCTTAGACAGCAAACACCCAGTGTTCAGTCAATAGTGTGACAGAGAGAACCTTAGACTTACAGTTTTACGTCATTTTTAATTTAGAATCATGTGATCCCTGTCGAATTATTGCTTATAATTTGAATGTCAAAAGGGGAAGTTCCTAAAATGTCTGTTTACGAGCCTAGTGGCCCATTAGGCCCGTGCTTAGCTCGACACCGCGGAAATACGTTTTCGTGACGTCACAGTAACTGGTCAGTGGTCATCAACTTTAGGCTGCCAAGCGATTCCATATGTTCCATATGTTCCATATGAAGACATCGGCCTTTTGCGTGGGATTAAGTTGGAAAATATGAATGATACTTCTCCTTGTTTGTTATATTTGATACTTTGAATTAGTTTTTAATACTAAAACTACGTCTTAACAACTAGCGGTATAGGGGAGTCATTTTGTTTGGAGTTGTGTGCTGTTTGCTGACTTGGGCTGGCCGTCCAGTTACGAAGCGCGATCTTGGTTCTTCAGTCGCCCTCGCCTTCAGAATTGTCAAAAACAGCGATAGTTATCCAGACAAAGCAGGAGATTAGTTCTGTAAGATACTTTACCAGCGAGTCTGAAGACTGGTTGGATTTTTAAGTGTTATTAGCATGAAGCGGTACAGGTAATTATTGTGTTTTGAAAATATTCATACCCTCACTTTGCGCCGACGTGCGGTGCCTTTTCATTTTGGTAATTATTCGCTTGGATGAGAATTTTACCTTTATAGACTGATTTTTCCTCATTCCACCCTTCTGATTTTCTGTGCCTTTAAGAACGGGTTTCCGTAATCAAAATATGAAAACATTTGTTCATTTCATATACTTGCAGTTTTATCAACAAGTTATCTCGTGAACAGGCACAACCAAACGTACTAAAGACATGTAATAGAGATCTACTATCAACTGCTGTCACTAAAGGCTTAATTCAAGATAAATTGTAAATGAACCGATCATGTTGGACGGTCTCAAATATTGCATATTTTCCGCGCCCTCAATCAATCGCCTATACAATAATCTTTGTCGAGCCTTAGCGCAGCAGACAATTCACAATTTCTTCGATTTCCACTTCCTTTGTAAACATCACTAAACAAGCGTTATTCTGTTGCAACAACGGCTACTTTAATTTCCCAAACAGCTCTAATTGTTTTACACGAAAGCATTTTCAATGAAACCCACTTTATTATTATTATATTTTTATAACTCAGTCATTTGAAACTTTTACAGGCACATGTATGTTTACCTGAAGTATATTCCACTATCTATATTGCAGGTGCATTGCATTAATTTATGCAAACAATCGACTACTCTTCTTCCATTCATTTTTTTTAAGGTTAGCTTTGCTTTGCTTTGCTTTGCATACACATCACAGGTGCTGCCACTGTAAGGATAATTATGATCCCCATCAGTAATATTACATCATATCCCTATGGAACATTGTTATGCAACATTCCCATTTGACTTGTAGCCATTTTCTTTCAAGGTGGCAAAATATATGTATATTGCCGAAATTAGTAAGAATTTCTTATTGACTACAACTAGTGTAGTCATACCAGTGCTCCCCTCCCCAGTAATAAGTTGGGAAAAGGACATTTGTATGGTGCTATCATTGTTTACATTTGGGAATATCCCATCCCTGATGTTTATTTGACTGGATGGGCACAGCAGTACACACGCTAATTACAAGCTTTTGGTTACTCCTCATGACTTAGTGTTAACTGGGAATTGACAGCTGGCTTAATCTAATCAATTTTCTCCTGAACATTTTTAACAAACAACTTTGACTTCAGAAATACTTCTGATAATTTCCCTCTGACATTTCTAATTTGGAAGATTAATCATCATAATCATTATGTTCTTTCCACCTCAATAAACACCCAACATAAGTTCTTTGTTTATAATTCAGGCAGCTGCTGAATATAAGAAATCAAGTTTATAAGGTAGTTGATTCATTCAAGGCTGTTGCAATGTGAGAAAAGACAATACAGTGCTTTATTCACATAAATTGACTAAATTATATTATTATAATTATTTTACCCCTTACAGTACTTTTGTTTTTTAAACAATTTTTTTTTAATTTGTTTTCTAGTAGTACCAAGATGGTAATGTTACTTTGTGAATCAGGGAGCTATATAAACCAGAAGTATTCTGTTAGCTTACTACATTTTATGTTGCAGATGGCAGTAAGTTAGTAAAGAAAGAAAAGAAAAAGCAAAAATAAATAAATAAAATAAAATGATTAGTGAGGGAAGAGCAGCATAAAGAAAGACATACTACAAATTATTCATAATTGTGATGGGAAACAAATACTTGTTGGGACAGTGAAATTATTGCTCAGAAAAAAGATTACAGCTTAGAAAAAAAAATTACAAACTAAGGTGGAAAGTGAAAACTTAATTTATCACCATTACAATGGACATTTTGTACTTAAACATACCTCGGTTTATTCTTCCTCTGGTTGAGCCAATTTTTGTATTTTTGGGGGCTTCAGTCCTAAACATGTTACAGTCATAGGTTTTTGGCCAACTATGATACGTACAATAACGAGTGGGGATAGGGTGTCCGTGCAACACAGGCATGTTTTGTCTTCTCAGCGAATCTGACCGGAGTGCCGTTGACATACCGATTTATACGGTTCAAGCCACTGCTTTATAAACCTGATGGTGCAGCGTCCTCGGATCACCGCTTCAGCCATTCAAAAACCGTCTCATTTTTAGTCTTAATGCTTACGCTCTTCTATAAACAAAACTTACGTGCCACGGAGCCGCCAGAGAAAAACAACAAGTTCATGTCGTGTGCAACTTCAGTTCAGCTTTGGCATATTATATAATTGAGCTTGAGAACTATCCAAAAGGTGAACGGAGTTTCAAAGCTAGGTTCTAAGTTTACAGTATTTTTTCTAAGTTTTGCCTTTTTACGCTGTCGATTTGACTCACGGCGAAAACATTGTAAAAGTTAACGGCATTTTATGGTTTCGTCGAGGTGTCTGCTGACCAATAAAATACTGTATCGTGCCTTAAAAAACGTATTTCCGCGGTGTCGCTTAGCTCCGGTTTCTGTAGCATGAAGCGACTGGGAGTATTTCTACTCACCCTTGGATGGGATGCCAGTCCATCGCAGGGTTACCCCCAGCATTAAATTGCCGGTACACATTTATACACCTGGGTGAAGAGAGGCACTGTGAGAGTAACGTGTCTTGCCTAAGAAGACAACACAATGTCCCGGCCGGGGCTCGAACCCGGACCACTCGATCCGGAGTCGAGCGCACTAAACATGAGGCCACCGCGCCTCCACAAAGTTCCTCACAAAATCAAGAGGGATCCAAAATTTTGCTCACGCACACACGTATAATTCTCCTTTTAAATCCTTATTTCCCTTGTGGAATCAGTGAAACAGAGAGCAGAAGGCGCTTATTGCATGTTTACCACTAGTAAGTTGGTTCTTTAGAGCATGCTTCTAATTGAAATACTCAATTATAATAATTCGCTTGTTACCTAAATGATTTAAAGGTAACAATGACATAAATATGCTATATTACAAAGTAAAACGGCACTCAGTATGACAGACAATTGTTTACTTTAAATTATATATATCTTCAATAGACCGCATAAAATCACTCAGCGTTGAATCTTTAATTTCGTGGGAAAGAAATGTGTGATCTGTCTCCCTGGACCTACAACGGCCTCTTTCTTTAGAAGAAGTTTTGTTTGAGGATCCGGTACAAAAAAAATGCATTTTCCTTTGCTAACAGTTTTAAAACTGTTGAACACTAAGCGCAGGTTCATTCTATGACGTAGGAGACGTGTCAATCACAGCACTCGAATATTTTCTAAAAAAGGTCTGATATCTTCAAAATATAAGACAGATGTAAGAGAGCGAACGAACTCCACTGGGGTTACAAACACCAAATCTTTTCGGGAGAACATTTCAGTTGGGTAAGCCCTGGCATATCTTTGGGATATTTAATGAGTGTATGGCGGTAGTTTTGATAAACGATATTTATATTGTTTTTAGAAGCTATAATAACTGCCAAAGTTAACAGTCCTATAAATTGGTTTAATTGTGTTTCTTCCACAGTAAAGTTACGATGGCGAATTCAGAATAAGGTGTCACCGACTGATATTCCTAACATAGTGTTTTATCTAATATTACCAGAGTGTTCCGGTCGTCTGCTTAAACAAAGATTCACATATGTAAACCTTTGTTTAAGTAGACAACCACACATGTAAAAAAGCTGCATCAAGACGAATCTAAGAGAGATCAGCGTAGCCAAATCGTAATGATGCATATCCAGACTAGTCTCTCATTGCACTGTGTAAGATAACTTGTCAAAATTAATTCCATAGAGCCACCAATTCGACGAAAACTTTACAAAGTCTGTCAAATGAATATAATTACCTTGTCACCTCCGCTCGCGCAATTAAGAAATCAGACATCAGATTTTTCGTTCAACTTGTGTTGAACTTTTTCACGTTTACATATGCGAGAATATACTCTTCTTAAACAGTCTTTAAATGTGAACTAGAAGGGGATCTTTTCCTTTATTTAATTTTTTCTTTAAGGTAGTCGCCTTAAAAGAAGTTTCGAAACATTTATCAGCTATCAGGCGCCTTTGTTTAACAATTTTCTTCAATGTTTAAACCGTTGTCGCCGTCGAGCTTTTGATAATTTATCTCGTTAATAGCAATTTTTGTCGAACAATACTTAATATTGCAATACATGCACGAGTCATATCATTAATGACATCGATATTCTAACTTTGGTACACTCACTCTAGCTCACCGCAGAAAAGCTAAGATTAGATTTCGTGTTTAGTTTTGATGTAAATGTATCTACTTGTTTCAAGGAAAGTACACGAAAATTACTCGTTTCTTCGATGGCTTCTCTCCGATTGGCTAAGTTTAACGGATTTTTTTTAGCCCAGAGCGGGTATGAGGGGGAGGGGGGAGGAGGGCTGGGAAAAAAATTGTTAGGAAGCACGAAAATTCCTGGGATTCAATGGAACGTTACATTGCATATAAACAAGAGTTTATTTTCAATTTGCGGTTCATTTTGTACTGATTAGAGCGTGACTCGCATGTTAATGCTAATTACAACAGAACAAAATAACCTTCGCACTATCAAGAGAGTGGGAAAAGATTGAAGAAATTTTTTAGAGAAGAACGTGAATTTGCAGATTTTGTGACGCATCTGTGGGTTGCCAAGTCAGGTCGAAACTCAATATACCGGATGCATTTGTTATCCACCACTTTTCAGGTATAAGAGTACTTAACATCATGTCGGAGAAATATTATTCATTGTATAGGATAGCAAGCTGTTGAGGGATTCATAAATATTACGGCTGAGTGTTAGTTTTACGAATGGCCGATACGCTCCGGCCCTTCAACCATCCACTCGAGTTGGGTAAATAATGTTAAAACTACGTCAAAATCTCACGCTTTTGTTTCGTGACAATCTTATTATGTTTTCGTCTTATACAGAGAAGCGATGTCAGCCGTGAATTGCATGATACTGTTTCTCTTTACCACTTGTTGGTGTAACTTTGGTTCTTGCGAAAGCTCAAGAATAGCGGAATGTTGTGAGAACTGTGTTTCAAAGGTAAGAACTATTCTCGAATATTCGGTGAATGTCCATTGTGTTCATATTTCATCAGGAAATGGTAAATTTTTGATGAGCAAGTCGAATATTTAGTGAATCAACCGGCATTATTGTTATTAAGGAATGACAGTGTTTAATCTCAGTGATAATCTTTTGATATTTCCAGAACTCTATATGACTTGGCGGACCATGATTGGGAATAATCAGCTTTATAAAGTGTTTTAGAGCTACAGGAATAAGCACATTTTATCACGTTTGTCTGTGAACGTGACTCAGGATACAAACTAAGAGGAACTAAGGAATCGATATCTATTTATAGCGGAAACGTTACATACAATTGTTGCCCGATTTTAAGTCAGAGGTTTGAGAACTTGTGGGCAATACAAGTAACGAAAAACTCGTTCTGATATGCCATAATTGTGAATCATGAATTAGACAAATTCAACAAAACAAACAGAACATAGTGAGCAATAATTGAAACTACATGTACAGAATAATATGGTTCATTTGCTACTTCTAGCTCTTGACGAGAAAAAACTTAACTTCCCTCAATCATCATTTTCCTAGAAACTTAACGAACAGATGGTGAGCTAGCGTTAATAAGAAAAGAATCTTAATCATGCCCAACAACCGTGACATTAGGAAATAGAAGCTAGTTATAACAAAAGACAGCAATAAACGTATCTGGCCGCTCGTTAAAATTTTTCTTAACTGGAAAAATGACGAAGGAACGAAGAAAACTTATTTCCTAGCTCCGGACACCATTAAAACAAAAACTGAAACTTTTCTTAAATTCTGTTGACCTTCTTTTGATATAGAGGATAAAGGATAAAATGATAAATCACTTTTGCCTGTCGCAAAGATTTGATATTTAAATTTTTTTGACAGTTTCATTCACCATTTTATTTGTAGAGTCCCGAAACTTGTTACAAAGTTGTAATATTTTTTTTATTAGTGTTTTCGTATTTTATGTGAAAACCTGACAATTCCGACTTAAGAAGAAGTTTGAAGGTACAGCGTGGTTCATATCATCAGCGGACACCATGACAGTGAAAGCTCCAATGCATGTCTGATTTTGGAAAACAGGTTTTATTGTGAAAATTTTGCGGCTCACAAGAATTTTTTAGGTGATCATTTCAGCTCTAAACAGGAGCTTAGTTAAATCATTTTTTAAATTCTTTCTTTGAAGGTTCCAGACAAGCAACTTTGCAATAGAACTTGCACCCAATTGATTCCGGGAAATTATTCCCAGGGTAAGTGTGAATTATTATTCTTTCTTCGATAATTTCAATGTCAGATGAGTGAAACCAAATAGCTCCCCAGTAGATGTCCAAATAAAACTTGTCGCTACAACGAGATATAAAATAATATTGATCTTCCCTACAAACAAAGTAAATACAAAATTGAAACATTTAGAATTAACTTTTTTTTTATCTAACTGGTACGCCTTAAAACTTCAGGATTTTTTTAATTAAGAAGCCGGCATATTAACAATAACGCCGTCAAGAAAACTGCATTTCTAGCATAATATATCTCCAGCACAGTTTGTCCTCAATAGCGGTGATTCAAAACTATTTTTTTTTTTTATGAAAGCTGTCTAACATTTTTCTGAATATTGAACAAAACAGAAATATAGTCATGAAAGGTTTTGAAAACTCAAAATCTTGTGATCCATCTAGTCGGTTCGTACACAAATTTGAGTCATTTCGTACCTAAAACGACTAGTCAGTTCATATTTCTAAAAATTTTTATCACCGTACTCTTTTAAAGCAAGCAACATTCCAGCAGTACCACCAGTTCCAGATGCTCCCATTTTGCTGTCGTCAGGCTACTTTACTTTCACATTCGACTGGGGAAGCTACAGTCACACCAAGTACAATGCCACACCTGTGGTATACGTCCTGGAGGTCACACGTCATACAAACATCACTGACCCATTCATTATTTTACCACACTTACAGATATATCATACGGTAAGCAGCTACGCATTTTGGTGTATAATAGAATGAATAAAGGTAATCTTTTGATTTCGAATACATGTTGAGATAAATAAGGATGTATAAAGTTTCATTCTTTAAAATTGCTCTCGAAATCATGTTTATTAATCCTAAATTATCTTGCAGACGACCAATACAACTTTTACCATCCCCGAAGAATTTATTACAAAAACAGCTAACTTCTCGTTCCGTTTAGCAGTAGTTTCGTTCCAGGCAACATCCGATTTCTCGGATTCAAGTCCTCTGTACCAAACAAATAGTAAGTTTGAAAATCTTAAATCTTAGTCAATACTTCAGATTTATAAAGCCCTGAAAGCAAAAAGAAAACCTTGGAGCTGTTCACGAGAGTGAGTCGTATGCGACAAAAAATGATAGAAATAGATAGATAAATTATTGCATTATATCGGTGATGGTAGATCGATGGTTTGTTTCCCACGTTTTTTTAACTTTTACTTAGCTCAAGTGATTGCTATTATTTACAGTGAGGCTGGCACAGTATGGTAGAATCTTTTTTTTTCGAAAAGTTCGTGAGTATTGATGGAATGCAATTGTCTAACAAATAAAAAGTGGTGGCCTCAACGGCTCTTGAAAACACGTTGAGCTGTTTCTTAATGTACTATGTAATGTATTAATGCATTTTATAACGAATTTTATTGCTGTTGATTGTCCACCCAGGTTCCTGTACAAGACTGGAGCATCCATTATCTATGGGTGAATTCCCGTGTAGGATGTTCAACGTTCGGCTTAACTTTACAGCATTACCAATCCCATTTGAAAGACCGAAATTGTTCACTACTTTGTACTGGGAGCTTCCACGTGGTAGGTTCAAACAAATAACTGAAAACATTTATTTACCGCAGAGCAAGTTTTGATATTTCACGTTGACGTTATGAAGGGTTATATAGCTTATAGCATGACATGTTTTGTCGAGTTACATCATAATACATTGTTGATGTTCTTTTTTCGTCCACATCATGTCGTACCACGTACCACTGCCGTTTCTTGTTTGGTTGTCGTTGTTGCTTCTTTTATTGTTGTTGTTTGGGTGTCGCTGATCGATTCAGTCGTTCAGTCAATTTACCATTTTTATCAACTCTTTAAGCGTTAGCCTGCAGTGCCGGCGTATTTTGGGCGCACGAGTGCACATTTTCGTATTAGGCCGCCATCTTAGATTTGGTAACTGAGGAGGATTGGGGCGAGGAAATATTTGCCGAGGGAGTTAACACCTACTCCCTCGGCAAATATTTCCTCGCCCCAATCCTCCACAGTTACCAAATCTAAGATGGCGGCCTAATACGAAAATGTGCACTCGTGCGCCCAAAATACGCCGGCACTGCAGGCTATTTAAGTGTGAGAACTCAGGCTCCTTTGACATTGACAAAGGGCTATTTATCCTAGCTCGACTATTGGGATGTTAGGTCACATCTCTTCTCGCTTCTTTTCAGCCCTTCACGACGTTATGTTCGAAGGGGAACTAGAGGTTGAAGTCGATTTATCACGAAGCCCTCGCCAGCATTGTTACGTTAATGGTCTTCTTTCTCACAGTCACTACCCGCTTCCTCTTCCGGTAATTATATTAACCGCTAAGCTAATGTATAAATAATGAGAACCTTGGTCAAACAAGACGCAAATATAAGATATTTCATGATACCTTTTGTCATATTAAATCTCACTGAGAGTCTCCTTTAAATCAGCTCCTCATACAGTACTGCTAGCTTTATTAATCGCTATGGCGACTAGAGGAAATTCTTCAAATGAATTGAGAGAATAAGTTCCTAATTTAACTAAGGTTAACAGAATTGAGGTCTCTCTAAGCATTAATGGTAGAAGTTAGTTTTGTTAGTTTAGTCTTTGCATGGTAGGCTGAGGTAGTTTTTGTAGATTTATCTTTCGTTGTACTAATCTTGCACGGTATTTGAGAAAACAAACCTTGTAATTTTAGAGGAGAAATTTTAGAAAATGAACAGCTTTAATCATAAGTGTTACTCATGCTGAATTCTATGATACGATTAAGAAATAAGTAGGGAATTTGTATCTCTTCGCCAGAACGTTACAACTGATGAACTGAAGTTTCCATCAGACAAACAGTTTTATTTTGGATGCAGTTATGATTTTAAGGTTAGTAATTTTGTTGTACACTTTTTTACTGTAAAGCATCAAACTTTAAAAAGTTTACAATACAGTGATTTTCTTAGTGAAATCGCTAACGAATTCTTATTCAGTTGCCCTGCATGATACATGTGCTTTGTCTTTGGTTCACAGATACGTTCCCAAGTTAAACTTGTTTATGAAACGAAGGCAACGTTTGACATTCCAGGTATGCGTGCTTTCAAGTTTTCTTTTCAGTGAAAAAACAACTCCAAACGAATTAGCAACAGTCGGAACTGTTTTGATTTACTAGTAAATTTTGATTGAACTCAACTAGTGTAGGATAGTCTTTTTACCACGTCAGAGAAACTGTCTGAGTTCATCCCACCTTCGTTTCCCTTTCTTTCGACGGTTTAACTTAAAGAACATGCGAGGTTGTTTTTCTTCTCGTTTATCAGGGAAGCGCAGAAAAGCGCGAAGGCCTCGCGTTTGTCTCTGTTTGCCTGATAAATTGGTCTCTTGAAAGACTGGTGTTGATTGAAGAAAACTACTGATTAAACTTAATCTCAAATGCTTTAACTCAACGTTCTCGACTGTATTTCTTTACAGACTGTATTCATGGGTTTTGTTTTTGCGAAAGTAAGTATTATTCAGTATATATGTATATCGAATTCCGGATATTTAGAATGAAACAATAGCATAAATCACAATAGCCTCTATTTGGCGCGAAAATATGCATGGATATTTGTCGGCGGATATTACCTGTTCCAACTGATGCGAACAGTTTCCCAAGAGCAAAAGCTCGAGAAAAAATGTGAGCTTTGAGGGCGCGCTAAATAGAGGCTTTTGCGTCTATTATCCTTCAAATATTTTGCAACGCGCGTAAAAAAATGTTTACGAACAGCTCACTCTTTGCTGCGTGGAATGTTGTCTTTTGAGTGTTCTCTGGTACGACTTTATGAACAACCAAATATTTCCCTTCTTCTGTAACAACCATAGAAGGATTTTTCATCTTGAATCAAAGTTTAAACGAAGAGTTATCGCAGTGGACGTAAGGTTTGAAAATTTGGTGATATCGCTATCCTCGGATATCTCCCAGTTTTAGCCAGGGAATATTCGGTCACGTTATGCGATTAAACCAATCGTGCACGAGAAAACATATTTGATGGATCATAAATACAAATATCCATGACAATCCGTATCCTGCTAGTATACTTCAGTAATTCTTCATTTTCCACCTCGCTCATGTAATTACACATAACTTCTTCAGTGATTTCAAACTTTGCCGGAGCTTCTGTATAAAGAAGGGCATGCAAACAACCAATCAGAGCTGAGCACAGTGCCTTGGTGAAGCGTAACTAACCAACCTCATTATCTGAGGAACATTCGCCGCACGCTGTCCAAATTTCGCGATCTACTTCGAAAGTGTCATCATCATAATCTATATTTCTATATCATTATTGCATCCACCGCGGTAAATAACCACAATTTTTACAAACGAACTCTTTCCACGCCGGACAAGGGCATTGATACAGGAGATGTTGATGAACTTAAGTTGCAATAGCTCAGGGGCTGACCATTTAACTTTTGAGGGGCGGTGAGTTATTTTGAAAAAAAAATTTCCTTCAAGCGCTTGTTGGAAGAAAAAAATTGCATGCAGCCCAAATGTAACAGAAAAATGTACCATAAAATCGGAAAAAAATATCCTGCACGGTAGATTGCTAGAAAAAAAAAAATTCTTGATGACCAGAGATCACCCCCTCCCTCAAAAGTTAAATGGTCGGCCCCTTACCGAATGCTGTGTGTTTTAAAAGTTAATCAATGGTTTTGAATTACTAGAAACCTTCCCCGCCAAACCTAAAGAATCAGATCACATTCGTGTCGAATTTCTCGAAGACAAACTATACATTAACAAAACAACAGCTCATGTGACTTGGAGCACTGAAGACTGGGATAAGAAACCTGCATATTTCAAGTAAGTCGGCTTAACTTTACAGCATTACCAATCCCATTTGAAAGACCGAAAGCATTTATACAGTATAGCAAATATCTTTTTTCTCAGTTACGACAGTTTGCCGAGATAAATGAACAAGCATAATAAGTGTAAACGATTACAACAGCTCTGTATTTAAGCGCAACAGTTTCCCTGTAGTTTTCTCGACAATGGCGTTGTTGTGACAACCAAACGTTGGGTAATTAATGAGTTTTTTTTTCTCCATGTTGAGAAAGGCAGGTAATCAGAAATATGCCATCGCACCAACGGTAATCAGAAATATGCCATCGCACCAATAATATTTTTCAACGACCCATGCAATCAATTAGTGCTCTCTTAGATGATAAGCGTTCAATACGAGCAAGAGAATGGAATTCTCTGAAGTGAAGTTTACTCGAACTATTTTAGACTTGGAAAAAAAAAACATTTTTACACAAGGTTTCGATTTTGCCGTGAAATCGTTTCAATTGACTAAAAACAGGAGAAAAAAAATACCGTCACTTACCGTAACGAAATACCCCCACAAATTGTAAGTTCTTACTGTGAATAATTGGCAATTGTATCTTTGTTTTAAGTATATACTAAAACAGAGGATAGCGTTGAAGGCGCGTTCTGATTGGCTAGTCAAACTCCGAATATCCTTTGCTATTTACCTCCGAGCAATTCAGGAAAAAATGGCGTCCCGGTTTGCATCCGTGAAAAGCGAAGAAATCACTCAAATCAATTTTTGGTTGTGTATACTATCTCACTGTTTTAGTATATAATAAAATAACTATTCACCTCGATGTCGGTGGTTAGCGGTGGATATTTACCGAGCCGCGAAGCGGCGAGGTAAATATCCACCACCAAAAAAACGGCCACCTTAACTTCGGTGAATAGTTGTTAATTATTTACAATATTACCTTCTACTTCTTTTAGGATCGATTTGTCAAAGTGTGAGAATATCTGCCCTCTAATAACAGGAAAACACAGAGACGTTGTTGTTGCAGATTTAAAAGGAGTGGTAAGATAATAAGTTACTGTAGCAAAACAAAACCATTGTTTGATATATTGTACATTCACCAATTCATACTTTGGCGAGGATTCATTAAGCAATATCACGCTACGTTCGAAATCCAGAATTTTTTTGTTTGATTTTTTCATATGTAATAATAATTTTTTCTTTTCATTTCAACCATTACAAACCATTTTAATGATAGCAATTGAGAGAGAAATGGAAGAGGGAAATTATTTTGTTGAGCCAATTAGATGCCCTTCAAGTTAAATTACGTTTTCCAAACATTAAAACAAAATAATACACGTTAAAGAGGAATCACATAGTGTTTGGTCAAAGTAAGTCAGTAATTAAAACTGAGAAAAGCTGAACATGAAAAATTCTCTTTTTCATGTCTTCGAGTAGGCTTCTCTGTTATAGATACGGAAATATCAGCTCAACAGTAATTATAGTTATTGAATAGAATATCCTTTTATTTATTCCCAAAGGACTAAGTTTCAGGTGTTCAAGTGGCGTAATCATGTTCCTCAGATACAAAAGACATTGTAAAATTAGAGATTTACGACTAAATGAGATCAGTATCGGATTTTATTTTCATTTTTCTTCAGAATAACACCTACAATTTTTCCTACTCTAATTTGACCGACGGGACTCGATACCGTGCTCTTGTAAGTATCACCATTACACCTTCGCGTTACTATTTCGTCACGCGTTACTATTTTGTCACGCGTCTTCCATTAATCGGCCCCTGTTTTTCAGTCTACGAATGAAATCCCGGCGAGTGTGCAATCAGATGAGAGTTTCTGAGCAGTACTTGATGGGGTGTAATTCATTATGTTTTGCAAGTTGGTTTTTAGTTTAAATCTGTTAATAAAACCCTAATGCGTCAACACCAATCATGAGGGTCTCAGTAGAGTAAACCGTTAGCCGTTAAAAGATACAAAAAATTACCTGTTAGGGGTGAGAATTGACCAATTGACCAATTTTTACCGTGAGTCGTAAAAAAAGGTAACTGTAAACATTTTTCTGTCGAAGAAAAACAGAAGGAAACTAATTGTTCTGTGTTGGATCTAGCAGAGGGGCCCGAGGGGCCCGCCCCCCCTTATTTTGAGTAAAAAAAATAAATAAACGAAGGGGGAAGAAAAGCCATCAGGTGAACACACACAAACAAAAACACCCTCCTTCCCCCCCTCCCCCTCAGCTAAAGGCCTGGACCTGCCACTGCTGTTAGCCAAACTTTTTAGCCGTTTAGCGTAAAAGCTATTATTCATCTCATTGAGACCCTCAATCATGCATGGTTGTTACTTTTTCCACTGTTTTTCTTTTAGGTTTCTGCATTTGACAGTAGTGGCTGCGTGTTCTCCAAGGTAGCAGTGAAACATTTCCACGGTAATGTTAAACATCAAGAAATGTTTGCGTGTCTGTTTACTCCGCAAAGGAACGCTTATTATGACGCTCGGGGGGGTGGGGAGGGGTGGGAGGAGGAGGGAAGGGAGGCTGGAGGATTTTGGTTGTGTCGTGACAAAATTTGCCAGATCCTCCTCATAAGGCACTGTTCTATTCTTATGATTCTCTGACCCCCTCATTGGTAGTCAATTGGCAGTCAATTTCTATAATCCACCCTTTATACTCTGATCACCCTCCGCTGCCTTACAAACCATTTCATTCTCCTCCTTGAAAATCCTCAAAACCCCACCCCCCTCACGCGATAAATAACCAAACCTCTTCTCCGTATTTCTTGCGCCGTCTTGCTCCTTCCTTCTTCTCTTCTGTTTCAACCAGCCTACAGCTGTAAACCTGATGCAGAAAGGGAAAATTCTGTAGTAGGACCTTAAGCATGGAAAAAAAATACCTCTAGAAATAAGGCAATGTTTGCTTTTGTATCGTTGGCCTGACAGCAGGCTCTTTGGCACTGCGGGAAACGAGTTGGCAGATCTCTTGAAGATTCGATCGCACGACAACAGAAATGAGAGCCTGAGGGTATAATCTACAAGCTAAGCGTGCAAAATTTTCTGAAATAAATCTCTCCCTCTTATCGCGCAGCTGTTATACCGAAAACGGCCCCAATAATACCGAAGATGGTGCCGACAACAAAGCCGGCGACAAGCGCCGCCCCAACGATTGAGAGTACAAGAGGTAAGTCTTCTACAACAGTTTGATGGCGCTGAGTTATGCAAGTGCCATAATGTGTGCATCTTAGAGATTAAATATGGTCTTTCGCTTGAAATTGATCGAAGAGCTACAGGATAAAACTGTTAAAACTGGTTAATTTATCTGTGTTGCTGATTTCTGTTTGTAAATCCAGACTCTTACTTACTCCCCACTCACCTAGAAACTTGATAAAGCTTTCATAACGAACAGAAATAACTCTGTTACATGATCGCATAGCGTCGATCTTTCGACTGAACATATTCACGCCAACGCAAAACAGCAAAAATTTAGCCAATTACTTAACTATTTTCATTTCATTATCTTTGATGATACAATGATTACAGTACTGGACAAAAGTAATGCAAATGATTAACGCCGAATATCGCGATCATCGCGATATATCGGCTATACATATTGGAGCGATATTACAGTTGGAATGATATATCAGCGATATAACGCCAGGCTATTGTTTTAACAGCCTCGCGAATAATTTTTTTCCTTGAACGATATATCGTTTGAGCTCAGCTCACTGCGGTTCAACAATACCACTGTATCACTGCGGTTCAACGATATTCTTGGTTTTCACGTGACGTCATCAAAATAAAAAATAAGGAATTATCAGTCCTTTTGAGATTTTGGTAGAACAGCTGAAGACTTATCTGTTAACACATGTTCAGTTTGGCAGGGTTTTTCGTCTTGTGACAGAGAAAGGTTGAATTTCTAGGCTTTTGCATTGTGCGACACGATATCAAGGCGGCCGAGAGTGCTGTCAAAAAAGTGACTCATCCTCTGAGATTTCACAATCTGAACAGTCCTTGTAGGAGAATAAGTACTCTTAGAGATGTTTATGAGCCCTTAGAAGACGAATAATGGCTTCTTATGGTAAAACTCGATGACATTTTTGTTAGCTTCAGGCAGCCATATTTGTGCCCCTTAGAGGGACACAAACATGGCGTCTCCATACTGTTCGAATTATTTCCATTCACAATCTGAGGACTGTATAACGTTCTTTATTTCCTTCTGTTCGCTCACAATCTTAACACACGTTCGCTTACAATCGTTGTTCGCTCCTTTTCTTTTACACTGTCGCTCTAACATCTCACAATAACTACGATCGTATTTCAAGATTTCAAGATTTCGGCAATTCACTGTTGACAGGTTGTTACATAATCGCTTCGTTCTGGTTACCTAATTTCTAAATCATGGACGTGTCCAAGAAGTTGTCGCCGGATCCTTTCGCGCGTCGCGCGTGGAACTATAGTTTTCCGACACCTACAAAGCCTTATGAATTTGAGTGAAACATTTCTTCGAATAGCATGAAACATTCTACAGACTTGAATCTTGGCGAGAATATTTGAATATTCATTTCCTTTTTTCACTTTGATTCTTGATTTTATTTGTTGAATGGTTTTGATGATAGCGTGACAGTGAAAACCAGCAATATCCGTTTCCGCCTCCCAATACATCCAACGAGATATCGCTGCCACGTGACGATATCTCATTTACACTGAGCAATATATCGTTTGCGGTATTTTTCTCCGTGCAGTATCCACAGCGGCAGGTAATAGGATGTCGTCAGGGACAATGGCTGCCATCGTAGTGCCTATCATCCTGTTTGCAGTAGCAGGATTATTACTGGCGGTGTTCTGGTTTTGCCGCAAACAAAAGAAACCCTTCAGACGTCACTTCGATGACAGGGCCAGTTACCCGAGGAATGTTGGTGATGTTCCGTCCAGTCCGTATGCTAACGACAGGTGATGTTGTCGTATTGATGCAGTTCTTTTCATCTTGTGTTTGGAGAGCTGAGAATTATTTTCAAGGATGTTTGGATCGCTGCTCTGTAGACATGAGTAGGAAATGAATAGAGGCAAACAACGCCGTTTGATGGTTAACACTTAACTCCTACAAGTGATCAAGACAGAATTTCTCCTCACAATATCAATAGAATATCAAGCAGACAAGTGATGAGAATAACGAAAAATATCAATCAGGGGATTATTGGTTGATCCGATATCAAATTCTTCGAAATAACTTCATAAGATTTGTAGGGAATATAGCAAGGAGAATTTCTGATGAGATCTTGAAAGAGTAAGGCTTATAAATGGTCGTGCGAATATCGCTACAGAATGAATGATTTATACAGCTGGTAGATACATGCGAAGAAGAGATATGACCAATGATTACTTTTAGACTGAAATTCATCTCAAATTACTCTATAATGGACCACATGATGATTATTTCAGATTTAACCTTGTTGTTAACTTGCCATCCAAGTCCGAGAGAGGACTGGAATTGAACCCTGCTTACGTGGAGCAGCGTATTCAAGAGGCGGTGGAGACTGGTGAGGCAGACGAATTTGAGTTTGGTTTTCACCGGTTGGAGCTCAAACGCGTCCTTGGTAAAGGAGCCTTTGGAAAAGTTTTCTTAGCAGAAGCGTATGGCATTGGAGGAAGTGAAAACACAAGTCTGGTGGCCGTTAAAGTACTTAACGGTAAGTCAAACTAGAGAGGTTTTATTTTTGACCAGAGGAAAATATAATACATTCAACCGTGAAACGATGCCATGTACTTATCATTTGACCAAAGCTGAGATTTAATCCACGATCGCTAAAATACTAGTGCATCATCTCAACTGAGAACGAACAAAACTCATAAAAACAAAAAATAATAGGAAGTCCTTTACTATTTCAAAGAAGTAGTTCATAAACAAGACATGAAAACTAACCTTTTTTTTATTTCTTTTCTTCTTACCCGCTTATTGTTTTTATTCCTTCATCAGACAAAGCCAACGAAGATGAAGTGGAGGATTTCAAGATGGAAATCAATTTTATGAAGACGATTGGTCATCATGAAAACGTAGTAACCATGTTAGGATGTTGCACTCTTTACCCACCTTTGTGTCTCGTGGTTGAATGTGTTCCACATGGGGATCTGCTGCATTATCTGAGAGACCTCAGAAAAACGGTGACCAGAGCTTTACTCAGTTATACTCTTAAAGCATAAAGTACTGCAATAATAAAAAAATTGCATTTTCTACAAGTCCGCTGTTGATAAACAGTCAGCAAGACGGACTTAGTCTTTTGGCCATGTAATAACCTCAACTGACCATCTCTGCTCGATTAAGATGGTTCGTATTTATTGGCGTTTATATTCTCCTCTTTGATGACCGTGACTTGCTAAGTTTCATGGGGTTTACTGAAATCTGCCACACGCATGTAATTATCCATAATTTACTCGCCAAGCCCACTCGGTCAAGGCGGATGGATATCGGCCCCGTAGTGTTCCTTTTAACTGGAGCTCGTTCCTGTAAGGAACGAATGAAACTTCCCTTGACTAAACCACAACAGTTCAGACCAGTTATAGCTGGAGCTTTTGGTGTTTTAATGTAAAATACTTCTTGGTTCCCTTTTGATAATGTAATGCCTTTTTCAGTTTGAGCAGCAGTATCGAAAGTTGCAAGGGGATGATGTGAAAGGTCTCAAAAACGAAGAAAAATCAAGCACGTCACAAACACTCCCAAACGGCTCAGAGTCCACTAGTACGAGCAGCTACTCTCATCGTCCCCTGGTGCCTTCAGCTAGTGACACGGTAAGTCCTGGGCACCACTGTGTATTGGCAACACAAAATCCAGCGAGCTTTTATTTAATGTACTCGACCAAAAAAGACATCCAAAGTAGCTCATTGCACTCTACCATAGAAAGTGAATATTGTCGCTGTGTCTAAGCGCATACACTGAGAGTTGAATCAAAACACTTAACGTGCTAAATTCTATTCAACGTAAAGATTGAATCTGTAGATTGCTGTAAAATGGCTTCCAACTGTAATCCAAGGTAAAGATAGTAACATTTTATGACCATAAAATGTTTTTAACTTTTCTATTCTCAACTTCATTGCAACACTGACAGCTTTAATTGTTTGGACTGCGACACTCAGGTTTAAGACTAAGAGTAAAATAGGCATTTTGTTAATGTCGTTTCCAGGCCATCTCGGCTTTAGAGTTTGCAGCTTCCCAACTCGAGTTTAATCAAACATCACAGCCACAGGAAACCACGCCATATTCATCCAAGTGCAATGTTCATCGTCCGCCTCTAAGACACTGTAAATCAGAGGGTAAACAACTCACAGTTGCCAACTGGATCGTAAGAATAAACTTGTTTTAAACTCCTCAAGTAGTTTCGTTAAACTTCGTAGATAAATCATAAAAATTTAACACCAATAAACCTTTTAATAAATAAACATCGTGTAAAGGCTACTCCCAGCTAAAAGAAACATTAGCATTCGAAGTGTCGTTTTTACTCTTAAACAAATCAGAACGCTTTAGCTCTTTTCATCAATGTTATACTTCTCTCGAATTGTGTTTTTTATTGCCTCCTGATCTGAAACGTCATAAATCTTTAATCTCAGTCGCTGGAGTTTCTTAAAATGTATCGTCACAGATACTCATGCACTACTGTAATTCAAAATGCTGATTGAATTACCAATGCATTGTTTTTACCGTCATGCCTGTCTCCTCCTTAACTCCTGAAGCCAGCCACATTAAAAATATTTTGTTTTGCTCGAACTTAAATCTAAAACAAGAGAGGGTGAAGGGGAGACGTTGATCAAGAAAAAGGTAAAAAAAAGTCACTAATTTTTTTCATTCGTTCATGAAATATCTGCTTTCAGAAAAAACACGAAACATTTCTGGACTCAAGCGAGAGACCCAAGTTCAACAGATCAACAAGCTTGAAGAGCTTAAAGGCCCTCTCTGTTCTGAACACCGTCAGAAGGGCCTCGGAAATCCCTTCGGTGCATTATGTGGCTAGAGACCCTGCAGATGCATCAAGCAACACAGAAACAACAACGCTGGGTAGGCAAAAACAATTTTCTTGTTAAACTAAATGATGTTGATTATTTCTGCCACTGAATTACTCAATCTTAATTGATATATTTTAGCAATAGACTCTAAAGAAGCTTCTGATACCAAAGCTGCCTCTGCTATGAGTCTCGATGGTGCATTGGACTCTGGTGATCTCCAGTCCTTCGCCTACCAGATTGCAAATGGAATGGTAAGGAGATTTGTTTTTATTTTGCGCATGTGCAAACGTCATAACAGCTTCCAGGCAGTCACGAGGACTTGTCTTAAAGGGGTTACAAACAATCACACTAGTCGGTTAGTCACAGCGTTTTAAAACCGTATAACGTTTTTCGGTCAGGCTCAAAACAAAATGTCTAATCAACATGATACCTGTAATTTCATAAGCTTCGTTTTCGGGTTTTCCTTTCCCTTGTTTTTTGTTTCCTTTTTAAAATTTCTATGAACACTTCAACTGTTTCGCACATATTTTTCGTGACAACCCTCGTTTTTAATGTTTTCCTTTAAAATTTTGCGCAAGAAATTTAATGCGCGGCTGACCAAACTTGCGCATGTTATCTATGTATCTCCTTCGATTGAAACCATCCCGCTGAGACAGTAAATCAATTTTGCTTTCTGTTGTTATGGAAGGCGTACCTATCTGGAAGAGAAATAGTGCACCGAGACTTGGCAGCAAGAAACATTCTCGTTGGAGACGACAAAGTGCTGAAAATCTCTGACTTTGGTCTGTCAAGGGAAGGCATTTACGTCAAGAGAAGCACCGGCAAAATTCCCTTAAGGTGGCTGTCGATAGAAGCCATGCGTGATCGCATCTACTCCACCACAAGCGATGTGTAAGTAGCACATGACATCAAATACGACTTTATTCTTACCTTGACCTTTAGCACCCGGTCTTGCTTTTATTCCAAAATGTTTTCCATCGCTGTCATGAAACATGACTTCCTTCGTTTCTTGCAGATGGGCTTTTGGAATTGTACTATGGGAAATTTGCACCCTTGGTAAGCTTTTCTCTAAGATTATGTGGTACCTGTGTTGTAGTTGTGTCTTACTCACTCAGATTTTGTCTACGACGAAATTGGACAATTTCCCACGCATTATTGCAGGCAGATAATATTTTTGACCATTTTTTCTTCGGTTTTACACGTACTTTTAGGTGGTTTTCCATACCCAACGATAAACGACAGAGACCTTTTAGAATTCCTCTTGGAGGGAGAGAGAATGGAAAAACCAACAAATTGCACAGATGAAATGTAAGATTTTACTTTAGAAACACCTATTCTTCTACCACCACAGAAAAATCGGCCAATCAGAATTCACTATTTGACTGACAAATGTCTCCTCGCATGACTCTTATGTTGGCTTTTGAAATCTTAGTCCATGTCACCAACGATAGCCTTTTTATTTGGACTACTCTCAATGGACAATAAGGGGGGCAATAAGACAACGTGATCAACGGTTACCCCTGGGATCTTACCAGCGGGGGATCCATGTACAGGGGGAGGACCTAGGAGTTCGGTCTCCCCCCTTCAATGCAAAACTATTCTGTGTTTTCCGAATCAAGTTTAAGTCTGTACCCCCCTCCATCAAAATATTTTCCAGATCCGCTCTGCTTTCTTTTTCCCATATGGATACAAGGTATACATGTGAATTTTCTGGGTTTAAGTTTTAAGTAACCGGACGATTTTTTCGTATTCTGTTGATTTGTAGCTATCAGATCATGCTCGGCTGTTGGTCGCGTGAATGTGAAGACCGGCCTACATTTCAAAGCTTGAAAGAACAGTTATTTGACATGCAGAAGGAAGAAAAACCTTATGTGAATGTAGACCCGTCCCAGGATTTTACTCTGCCGCCTACAGCAGGTCGAGGTAAGAGCCATAACATTATTTGTATCCCGAGGGGTTCTTATGGAAAGTTTGAACGGAGGCAGCTGTAGACGCTCTAAAACCCAGAACTTCAAGTTTTTGAAAATATCTGTTCATTTTCTTGCCTTTTGGTCAAAGGGAAAAGCTACATGAATTTTAAAAGGTTGACACAGGAAGCACCGTTTAACAAACCGAGTCGAAGCGTTTATAAGTAAATTTGAGCGCAGTCGTTTGTACCACTCGTGTGGAGCGAGCACCGCTAAGTTCAAACCCTGTATGAGTGATCAAGACAGAATTTCTCCTCACAATATCGACGTAGTATCAAACAGACAAGTGATGGGAATAAAGAAAAGTATCAACTGGGGAGATTATTAGTTGATCCGATACTCAATTATAACATAACCAAAGTAAAGCGCGCGCTCTGATTGGTCAATTTAGTGTCCCCATTTGCCCATGGGTGTACGCTGCTGACGTGAGCAAATGCAAGGACTATTTTTCCGCGCGCGCTTGTTTTTTCTGGTCACGTAAGATTTGTTAAATGAAAGGGAACTCTTTTGCTACAATGTATCAATGTTATGTTATAAAACAAATGGTAAACACCACAGCGTACACTATTGAGTTATGGATGCACTTGGGAGGTTTGCTAAGCACTCAACAAGCTAGAGTCGCTCTCGGCTATCGCCTCGAGCGACTCTTACGTTTCTTTCGTGCTTAGCAACCTCCCGCGTGCATCCATAACTCAATAGTATACGCTGTGGTGTTTACAATTTGTTAATTATCCGAACTCATGTCATAGGAATTGTGTGGAAGATAGAGGGGGGGGGGGGGGGGGAAATTTCTGATGAGATGTTCGAGCGAATAACCCATTTCCGAATTACCCTTGGCCTCATTTTCAAAACGAGTCCTGGTGCTCATCCTTTCATATGATAATAAGTTTTCATTCAAATGCAAATTAAACTCATTTTCACAAGAATGGTTGAGCGCCAGGCCTCATTTTGAAAAAGGGGCCAAGGGTAATTCGGAAATGGGCTATTCGAAAGGCCTAAGGCATTCAGTCCTCAATAGCACTCTGAACGAGTTAAAATAACAACTAAAATCAACCAATCAAAATGCTATATTGCTGGTCCAATATTCTCTAAGTATTGGACCGGGCATTGTCCCGAATAGTCCCGAATGATACCGCACATGTGTCCCTTTGAACTTCAGTCGTATAATAAATCTCTTATTAACCAAGCTTGCTCGGGACCGAACTGGAAGAATATCGGCCCTCGGTCTTTTTTGTACGGACTTCGCTGCGCTCGGTCTGTAATGTTAAGACCTTGGGCCGATATTCTCCCAGTATGGCCCTCGCGCTTGGTTAATAAGATATAGCATAGAACCTTCCAAGAAGCCAGGCCCAAAATGCCATCTTCAATTTGACAGAACCATTTGGTTCACGCAAAGGAAGGGATCTCTCCCTACCCCAGGATTCGTGTATTCTGATAGCTATAAAACCATGGCCAAGGACGTGGACTTTCCTTCTCAATTAGTCAAGATGTAAATTATTTTGCAGATTCTGTTGGGAACTTAATAACTTTTAGCGACGGGACTTTCAGTGCTAATCAATTGCTGTCTCGAGATCAGTCGGTAGGTGTTCGATGTTGTTATGGTAACAGGTAGATCTTGACAGAACCAACCGCAGTAATCATTGGTGGTCGAAAGACTAAAGGACTCTAGTTTTGGTCAGTAGTCAAAAGAATGTCAGACAGCGGTCTAATAACCGCAAGGCTATTCGAGTCTAACTTGTTGATTAGACGAATAACGGAGACAATGATATCAAATAATCATTGACGCAAATAATTCTGAGATGACAAAACAAAACGTATCCATCGAAGATATGGCCTCTTCAATCATTTTTCCTTTTTCATCGGACCCGAAACTGATTGATTCTTGCGAATAAGCTAAGAATGTTTTTACGGTTCACTTTTTTAGCATGCCCCTCGCGACGTGTCTCCGATCAGCGATAAAGAGAATGCTGGCTATGAAAGTTCGAATGGATCAGAGGACTTCTCAGTTTCGTTTGGAGACCCAGCTGAGGGTAACTTTATTCATCTTTCACCTCTGTCAAGAAAGCCACGGGTCGACGGAGAAGACATGAACCCTGAATTGCTAGTTTAATTTTATCATTTTTATTATCAAATCATTATTGTTTGATTTCTCTTTTAATCATGCTACCTCATGTATAATTCTGTACATAAGCTAACTTCGGTTTTCATATTTATGCCAATGCCTCTCCATGGGCTCTGTCTTCGTGGCTCAGAAATTTGGATCCTGACCTTTTTGTGAGAAAAAAATTACTGACGGAAGCCCCAGGCTAGATTTGAAACAAGAAAATTTTTCACGTCAAAACTTACCCTTCCCATATTGTGATTTATCAATGAACTTCGAAGAATTAGGGATTATGGATAGACTTAAATTGAACACTGTAGAAAGGTGATGACCTACAATAAACTAGATGTATTTGCTGATTCCATCTGAAGGTATAGTAAAACACAGATGAAGATATATTTTTGTTGTTGTTCTATTTTGTTTGTTTCCGACAACTGCCCATGTCCAATAATGTTTCCCGGTCTTCAGGCAAGTCAGACCTCGTGAGAGCCCTTAACGATATTTTCCTTTTATGATAGAACAAGCAAAATATGTTGTTCGAGATTTGTAGGTCGCCTGATAGTTACTGATAATTCGCGTATTGCTAACATTTTCAATGACTACTTCATTAACATTGCAAATTACATAGAGGCTCCAAGTGGTGAGGTTTACGATACAGATTTTGGGGCCCATCCGAGTGCAAAGGCGATCAATGCCAACTGAATATCAGTTCTTGTTTTTCGTTTTGACCTGTGAATTCTACCTGCGTCAAGCAATTGTTACTAAGTATTAATATCACCCGGGTATGATAACATTGCGCCCAGATTATTAAAGCTGTCGGCTGAGAGTATTTCAATGGTGTCATTGTCCAGTCCACGTATCCCGCAGCATGGGAAAGGGGACAGGTCACACCAATTCCTAAAGGCTCAGCCGGTGAGACTGACAAGACCTTATTTCGACCGGTGACGGCTTTACCGGCCATGAACAATATCTTTTAAAAGATTCTTGCATCGCAGTTAACGTCATACTTTCAAGGCATTGTGTCTTGATGATGGGAAACTTGTTGCCATGGTGGCAATGGATCCATCTAAGGAATTTGATAGTCTTCCTCACTCGCTGCTTATAAGTAAGCTTCGGGCATATGGTTTAGACAACGGTAGCTGCGCGTTTTTACAAGACTATCTTACAGGGAGATTTCAGAGGGTGAAGGTTGGTGATGGATTGTCCTGTTGGGAGCTAAATCTACGAGGTATACCCCAGGGTAGTGTCCTTGAACCGCTCTGCTTCAACGTCTTTCTCAAGGACAATACTTGTGTTGACGATCAGTAGCTGTATGGCGCGGACAGTGATCACGCGACAATGATCACGCGGACAGTGATCACGCGGACAGTGATCACGCGGACAGTGATCACGCGGACAGTGATCACGCGGACAGTCATCACGCGGACAGTCATCACGCGAACAGTCATCACGCGGACAGTGATCACGCGAAAAGTGATCACGCGGACAGTGATTACGCGGACAGTGATCACGCGGACAGTGATCACGCGAACAGTGATCACGCGGCCTTGTATGCAAGTCTAGACCACAAGTTAAAGGAAGTAATATAGTGGTTCAGCAAGATGGCCTGATGGCTAATCCTAGCAAATTTCAACTGTTTGTGTTAGGTAGTACCGAGCAGGACTTTTCTTTCAATATTGCTGGACAACAAATAAAGAAGTGTGATTATGTTGACTTCTTAGGAGTTAATATAGATTCCAAACTCTGTTTTGACAAGAATATCTAATCTATTTGTAGCAAGGTTAACGAACAATTGTCAGTTGGGAATATATTTAAGCATCTTATAGGTGATTATATCAAGCGAAGGTCATATATTGCCTTTATTTTACCTGCTCTTAACTTGTAGCGACGTTTGGCACTTTTGTAACAACCGTTGGAAAGACAAATTGGAACAACTCAATAAGCAGGCCTTAAGGACGGTTCTGAATAGTAATCTTGACTATGAAACTGTACTTAGAATCGCATCATTGAATAAAATCTCGCATTCTGATTGGTTAACGAAGCGAGGTATTTAGCGTGGAATTGCGAGTTGAAAACGAGGCTAAGTGAAATTGTTTCGCATCTACGTAAGCATAACAATTTTTAGTAATGCTCTTTCTTTTCTTTTCTCATTTTTATTCCGTTATGCGACTCAAGGAAAATTCATTGCTTCACACGTGAATTCTGCATTGAATTGCACTTGAAAACCGATATCGCACGAATCGCGAAGCGATGAGTGCGATATCGGTTTTCGCGTGCAATTTAATGCGGAATTCCCTCGTCAAGTAATGAATTTTCCTATAGAATAATGGGATCTGTGAATCTTGAATCTTCTCGTATTCAGAACATGCTAGTCACTACGTATAAGACTTTATGGAATTGCTCCACCATATCTGGGATCGCAATTGGAGGAACGAAAAAACCTCAGAGGTACCCTAAAATTGAGTCTACCAAGGGTTAATACGAGCTCCTATGGATTACAATCGTTCAGATATGCTGCTCTTCAAGCATGGAATGCGCTGACTGATAGCATAAGAACTTCTGACTCTGTCACTGCTTTTACGCGCGCTATTCGCAATATTACTGTGTAGATGAGACTAAAGACAATGATATATATGCGTGTGCGTAGTTATTTCATATATATATATATATATTTTTTTTTTTTCTTATTTATATATTTTGCTGTATTTCTGAAATGTTAATTATACTCGGAGATACTAGTTCTCTGGAGCTATTCTAAATCCGAGTTTAAATAAAGTTATAGATTTTCTTTTTATGACCAGCAGCTGCAACAGAAATTCGTGGGCTCAGGTGTTTCTTCCCCTCATATCTTTTAACCTCATATTCTGTTTTTTTTCCTTCTTGTTTTCTCGATATCTGGAACATCGACATGAAAATGACCCGAGAAGTGTAATTTTTTTTAAATTCCAGAAATCAATGGATTCTTTTGGTCAGCTTTCCAAAGCAAGGTAAAACAAGCGTAACCTCCAAGCATTTATGGTAATAGGTTTCTTCTCAAATTAAAATTGAAGAATCCGCTGTATTTATATTACACAATAGGGATGATAAAATGCATTCGAGGACACTGTGGCTGTTTTGAAATAAACTGTACTCGAAATCATTAACACAATCAGATCACAAGTCACAATAAAATAAATAACATACAAACCAATTCCGTAATGATAAAAGATTTCCTTTCCTTATGACACGTTCAAGAACGTTTGAAATAAAAAGAATTCCACACGATGGCAGGTGAAGACAAGTTTGAATTGAAAATTCTAAATCCATCAGCGAGAAAAGAGAAAACTTCAACATTAACATCTTTTAGACAAAAATTCAGCGCCTAGCACTTTTTAATTTGATGGTGGTTGCGATAATGTCGAAAGTTGGGCGGTTGCAGACAGCTTCTGGTGAAGGAAAATTTTGGAATGGTTTAGTTTCATTACCGGCTGTAAACACCTTTGATAGAGCGAAAAGAAAAGAAAATCCCGCCAATATATGAAATTATGGGCGGCACTTAAAAGGATAAGAATAAAAACAAAAAATAATTTGGAGAGAAACATTACCCCCTGTGCTGATGCTCATCAAACAACACAGATTTGTCTGACAGAGGAGGTGGTCTATGCGTTCATTACAATTTTATAGAGAACCTCAGGTATGAAAAATTATTTTAAGAAGAAGTTTTACCTTTAAGGGTTTACTAGCTAATTTTACAAAATAATTTCAAGCATTTACCATGAAAAAACTAGGCATCACAAGATTACGTTCTTATTTACCGGCTATTGAAATTGTTCAGTTTTGCCCGGAGAACTTAATAATTATCATCTCCGCAAAAGGTTTCGATATTAAAAGCTGCGATTTACTCCAACAAAAAGTTTGTTTTCAAATACGTAGCTATTGGGAACATGAAAAGCAAAGTATCTCCTCGAGAAGATAACTCATGTACTTTTATTTTTGTTACGCTTTGTTGTAATATCGTTGAATTACAGAAAAGGACTTCAAGAATACAGCTAAACTCAAACGCTGAATTTCAAAGAAAAAACGTCCTCTGCAGTCTCAAACATCCAGAAATCTCCTTTTCCGAGATCTTTGTTTGGATATATTCAAGATGTGAAGCTAAAAGGGGCGCGATTTTTTATTTTTTTTTTTATTTTTCTTTACATTGTTTTAACTTTGTTTACCAAAATTTTCTCAGAGCAATCATTTCGTGTTGCCCAGTGGGTCTCAATAATTTCGGATAAGATTAAAGCAATTTGGTTTTTTTTTTTTATTATAGCATTAGCTATTTTATTTTCTAAATTCAATGTTTTGTACCTGATCGGGTTCAAAGAAAATTTGAACTATAATTTTTCCATCGTGGGGAAGGTTTGATATCACTCAGTATCAAGTAAAGCATTTTTCAGCTCTAACCATGTTTGACGATATCAAACATTTTTGTGGTATCTTTGAGATCAAACTTTGCCTGAGGTTCTTGATATAAAACCCGGTAAAAATTCGTTTATAAACATAATTTGCTTCTCGCAAAATTAGAAATAATTCAAATGAAAGTGAAATAATTAATCTCCTTTTTCGGTAAACTCTTCCCCTTGAAATTTCTGTAAAACGTTTTTATCGGAAATCGTAATTCTTTGTCTTAAGGGCAAATCTTTCACAAGTGTTCCAAAACAAACATGTTTCAAATTAGGTTGGGACCGCTTCAAAAGTGTTTGAAATCGCACTTCTTACAAAACATCTAATGTTGTTGGGGATAGTGGCCTTGTTATTACCAAGTTCATCCAGATCAATCGAACACACATAAAAAAGCAAAATATTCAGGGTCTTTGCGGAATTGGAAATGGAATTCTTTATCAGTAATGAAAATAAAGAACGAAATAGCACTTGGAGACGCCATAAGAATTTAAATTTGTGTTATTCTATGGATGATTTGCATTTACTACATCCAATTTACAATTTTTAAACATTTTTAACTTACATCAGGAAAATAGAACTAGAAAATTGTTGAATTTTGACAACTTTGGTTTTTTTGCCCTGTACATGGAAAAATAAACAGGAAAAAACGAGGAACGTTCGATAAGAACTCAATGGAATAATTATCAACGAAGTCGTGTAGGCATCCTGTGCTTCGTAATGGTTACCCTGTACATTTTATCTACATGCGTGAACGGATAGTCAAATTGAAGAATTCAGCTGCAGCAAAAAGACAGTTTGGCGACATCGTATCCGCAGATGTCCTTTTGAGGCAAACAGCACGAAAATTGATAAAGGACAAAAAATTTTAGGGAGTGCTTTTTACCCCCTTCCACCTTTTAAATGCTACGCGCACATATCTGAATCCGAGGTGACAAGCGGTTTTTAAGAAAAGACACTTCAAGCTTACCTAGCTGATAAAAATATCGAAACACACTTCATAATTGCACGGTAGGTTGGTTGCTTCATATTGTATATAGCAGCAGTATAGAAAACTTTTTCCGATAGGTCGAAAAGCAAAATTATTGATATACTGTACTAAGAGAGTGGTTTTATAAGTGGTTTTATAAGAGGCTTTGTGTAATTCAGTCATTGTAACCTTCTGAATTAAACTATGCATGGCACCGGTAGAATGAAGTCAGTGAGCCAGAGCGTTTAAACCAACAGCAGAAATGCCCTTAACCTATGTTCACGGGCCCTAAACAAAAGGTTTGTTTCTAAAACACTTTCGAATAATAAATCCTTGCCAATGCACCCATTTAGTTTTATTTTAATCTTAGGATCTGTGTTGCATCAGTTAATGCCTTCTTCTATCATGCTATCAAGTAACGGGAAAAAACTGGTAGGAGAAGCGAATATTACGGTTTTTGCTGCATTTTATTGATTAAAAAGTACAGAAGGTCTCTGCAGTAAAATTTACCAGTTACGATCTCTAGCACTGCACGTTTTGCTCTAAGAACTCAATTCATTTGTCTAACTGGGTGAGATAATGACAGTTTCTACAAATATTATAATGCTATACTTTTATGAAACATATCTGATTACTATAGTAGTGTCACTCGTGAAAAATTGCAGGTTGCTAGCAGGATATGGAAGAGAAGCGAGGGGGGGAGGGAGGGTTATTGAGTTTTATACAAATGATCGTGAGATATTACGAATTGACCTATAAGTTTTTACCAAACCACTGAGTTTCTTAAACCACCTGTGTCCTCAGAGTTTAAAGGATGATAGTTTCTAAAGAAACTGTTCGGGGCTGCGTCAGTGAGGGTAACGAAATAATTTGGATTTATCAACAAAGTTGAAATGGTAAATTGGCCACCGTAACGATTACAAAAAGTGACGTTTCGAGCGTTAGCGAATAGGGGAATGGAGCTACGTTATTGGTGGGAACATGGCAACGAGAAAAACACGAATAAATTAGTGGAATGAAAAGCGTTCGTTGATACCGGTGGGATTTAGACTGCCAGTTTGAAAGATGAGCTTTTGTTCAAGAGTTTTACGGCTTTCCGTACTACCTAAGTGTAAGGAAAGACCACAGATTGCCACATGGTGCTTAGAATGATTAGGTAAATTAAAATGTCTTGCGACTGGCTTCGATGTGTCCCTGTTATTCCTTTCCACGTCGTGAAGGTGTTCTCGGAATCGGTCACCTGGTCTTCTGTCTGTTTCGCCGATGTATATCTTTTTGCAATAAGTGCAAGTTACGCAATAGATTACATAATAATTTGAATATATCAACAAAGTTGAAATGGTAAATTGGCCACCGTTACGATTATAAAAGCTGACGTTTCTAGCATTAGCCCTTCGTCGGAGCGAATCGACGAACGAAGGGCTAACGACAGTGTAATGAATGAATCGTCATTCGCTCCGACGAAGGGTTAACGCTCGAAACGTCAGCTCTTATAATCGTAACGGTGGCAAATCTACCATTTCAACTTTGTTGATATATTCAAATTATTTCGTTACCCCCACCGACGCGGCCCCAAACAGTTTCTTTAGAAACTATCAGCCTTTATTCAATAGATTACATTGGCGGAGGTGCTCGTGAAGTGATCGGTGACCTTAATGGATCGTTTGGGTCCCGATATTTTCTCAGTGTTGTGAATGAAAGGACACGTTTTGCATCGTGCACGAGCGCATTTAAAAGTGCCTGGTTGGTCATTAGTCTGAAATGAACTTCTGACCAAAAAATTGCCTATGTTTTTGTCGCGTTTGAATGAAATGAGCGGAGGCTGCGGAAAGATAGTGCTTGTCTCTGGATCGTTTTGAAGTAATATAAAGTTTTTAAGAATGATGGATATAACTGAGTGGTTGTGAGAGTGAAACGTGAGAGTGAATGGAATGCGATCGGAATGGAATAGGTCAGCGGTTGGCCAAGATGGCGGACGGGAAATTTACAGCTACGTTCCAAATCCTTCTTCTTGGCTTATTTTTCGCCTGTCTTTCATCAACAATGCATATGGATGTTTCCTTAAGTGCTGATTTACCAGCTAGTTGCTATTATGGCTTGATTTCTGCTCCAAACCGTCCGATAAGCACTGGATTTGTGGGCCTCCTGAAAACTCGCTGCTTTCGTCAGGTGCTCAACACTTCCCACGAAAACAGAGGCAAGAAACTAGCACGATCCTTTATTACCCTACTATTCCTATGTGGCGATATTGAGCCGAACCCTGGACCTGTAAAATATCCATGTGGCAAGTGCTCCAAAGCTGTAAAGTCAAATCAGAAAGGAATACATTGTGACTTCTGCGATCATTGGTTTGATACTCGCTGTTTAAAGTGCACTTACACCCAAAAAACTTTTTTCGCTTAACGAAGTAAGCTTATTTTTTTGAGTATTTCTGCGCAAAATTTCTTTTATTTGCTCAAATCTTCAATTTTCTATGCCCAGTCAAAATACGGAAAATCGGCCGCCATCTTGCCCCACGACCGAGTTTAAAGAGGAATGGCTCTAGTGGGTAATGTGACGTCAAATCGAGAACATGAAAGTCTGCATTTCACACATTTTCACTTGTTTGGGAAGGTTGTAGTCGATAATTGTCCGAAAATATGCCGACTAAGTGTGTTGTAGAAGGATGTAGCAACGTGCGAAATTTGCAAGAGGGTATCACGCTTTATACATTCTTCATACAACACACCTAGTCGGCATATTTCGGACAATATCGACGACAATCTTCCCAAACAAGTGAAAATGTGAGAGATGCAGACTTTCGTGTTCTCGATTTGACGTCACATTACCTGCTAGAGCCATTCTTCTTTAAACTCGGTCGTGGGGCAAGATGGCGGCCGATTTTCCGTATTTTGACTGGGAATAGAAAATTGAAGATTTGAGCAAATAAAAAAATTTTTGCGCAGAAATACTCAAAAAAATATGCTTACTTTGTTAAGCGAAAAAAATTTTTTGGGTGTAGGTGCACTTTAAATATTGACAGTATAACCTACAATGCTCTTGCAAATACCTCATGTGTTTGGAGATGTCCAGAGTGTGGTTTACCAAACTATTCTACCTCTCTTTTAAGCTTAGCATCGGATATACAGTCGCCAAACCAATACTCGCCTCTTGGTACAGAAGTTCATGTATCGGAGTCACCTAGCTCCCTTGCAGTCTTACTATCTTCATCGCCTCCACACTACTCTACACCCAAAAGGCCAAAACTGAAACCTAATACCAAGCTCAAGTGCATGGAAATAAACTGTAATAGTATTCTGAGCCCAGAAAGCATAGCAATCTTCAAGGCTACAGTCGAACATCATGCTCCTGATGTCATTTTTGGGTGCGAATCTAAACTATTCCCTGACACGTCAACCGGTGCCTACTTCCCCCAAGGTTTTACAATTTACCGTAAGGAACGAGAATTTGGAAGAGGTGGCGGTGTTTTCGTTGCTGTTGCAGATAATTTAACTTCTATAGGTCACCCGGAGTTCCGTACTGATGATAGCAACGATAGTGTGTGGGCCTCAATCAAATTACATGGAAATAAACTCCTGCATTTGTGCTCTTTCTATAAACCACCAAGTGCCCCAGTATCACGCATTTATTACACCGCTGACAATCTTGCTAATCTTTACCAGAGAACAAGACGTAGCTGCCCGTCCGTTGTGGTCTCGGTGGATTTTAATGTTGGTGACATAAATTGGTCCACCGATCCACCTACGCTGTTGAATACTTCACCTTCAACAGCGGATGCGGAATACCTATTAAACTTCCTAGATGACTACTCTCTTACTCACTCAGTGACACAAGCCTCTCGACCAGCTTCTGGTAAGACTCTTGACCTGGTCTTGTCTTCGGCACCTTCATTGGTGACCAATATGCAGATTCATTCCGGCATGAGCGACCATGATATAGTAATCTTTACAATCAACACTAAACCATGTCGTGTAAACAAGCCGCCTCACAAGGTTCATCTTTACAACCGCATGAACCTTGAGGGCTTTAAGGGTGCAGCTACAAGTATCAATCAGGAATTCTTCAATTCCAATCCAGATGCCCGTTCTGTAAATGAAAACTGGGTGATGTTTAAAACTTCTTTGGCTTCAGCTGTTGACACTTTTATTCCATGGAAGATGACCAAAGCTAAATCCTCCTTACCTTGGGTGACCAAGGCTATCAAACGCCAAATGAGAAAAAGGGATTTTGCATCGACTAGTCACCCACTCGAACAACCCCTCGATTAAAGCATCATACAGAAAACAGCGCAATAAAGTTGTGGATATGCTTCGGTCATCACATTCAAACTATGTCAACAACGAGATTGGAGGGAGCTTGGACTCCAACCCAAAACGGTTTTGGAATTACGTCAAGTCTTGCAGATCTGAATCCATAGAAGTTCCAACACTTCAGAGCAGTAACAACCTCTATGTCTCCAGTAAAGATAAAGCGCAAGCCCTAAACAATCATGTTAAATCTGTATTCGTGGACGATGACGGTATCATACCTGAAATTGGTCAATCTGATTATCCGCCAATTCCATATCTGTCGTTTTATGTAAATGGTGTCAAGAAGCAAATTTGCAATTTGAATCCCAACAAAGCATGTGGCCCGGACAATCTGTCACCTCGTATACTGAAGTTAATAGCTAACGAATTCTCTCCTGTACTTACCTTTCTTTTTCAACAAAGTTACGATTTCGGTAGGCTACCTGATGAATGGTCAAAGGCCTTGGTTACACCAGTATATAAGAAGGCGGCAAGCAAGATCCAAAAAATTACAGGCCCATTTCTTTGACTTGCCTATGTTGCAGGATTATGGAGTGCATAGTACTTAGCCTCGTCCACAAGCACCTGTCACAAATAACATCCTTTGTAAACACCAACATGGCTTCAGGTCCAGACTGTCTTGTGAAACGCAACTGGTCTCAGCCATTCACGAGTGGGCCTCCATTCTCAACATTAAGGGTCAAGCTGATGTTATCCAACTCGATCTCAGCAAGGCTTTCGACAAAGTATCACATCCAAAGCTCTTACATAAGTTAAGTCACTACGGTATTCAAGGCCGAACCTTATTATGGATAAAGGGTAAGCAACCGCTCCCAAAGTACCAGTGTAAACGGCGTACACTCTACGCCGTGCAAGGTTATCTCAGGTCTGTCTTAGGCCCCACGCTGTTCTTGATGTACATAAATAACATCGTGGGTGACATCAAGTCAAATATTAGACTCTCTGCTGTCGACACCATTATGTACCGACAGGTTGTATAACCTGCGGATCATCTCATCCTTCAACAAGACCTTGACAGACTAACTTCATGGGCCTGTCTTTGGAAGATGGAGTTTAATGTTAGGACATGCTACCATATTTCCTTGACCAACAAGCGATCCGTTGTTATACTACCATATTACATGCATAGTCAGGTCTTGGAACATTTAACTTCCTATGATTATCTGGGTGTTAGATTAACGAGCAAGCTAAATTGGAAAGAACACTGTGACAAAACTTCCAACAAAGCCAATGGGGCTCTCGGACTGGTCAAACGACTTTACAACCGTGTACGCCCGAAGTCAAGGAAAGAGCCTACAAAGCAATTATTCGACCTCTACTAGAATATGCAAGCGCTGCCTGGAATCCACACACAAACAGGGACACTGAAACTATCGAAAAAGTCCAGCGACGGGCTGCTCGTTACGTCGCACACAATTACAAGAGATCTACAAACTCACAAGATCTTGTAAATCAACTTGGTTGGGACTCCTTGGAATCCAGACGTTTGCTGGCCCAAGTGACTCTTTCTTATAAAATCAAAAATAATTTCATAGATCTCGAATTCCCACCTTCTATCCAACCAGCTCCTAGACCAAGGATCCAACATGCCATGCTCCAGCCCCACGCAAGTGTTTTGGCGCACAGTTATTCTCCGTTTATACGAACTGTTCGGGTATGGAATAAACTGTCAACTCAAACAGTCCAAGCTGAGAACATTACTTCTTTTAAATCATTAGCCATAAGGGACATTCAGAACCTGAATACCCCGAACCACCTGAAAAGATTTTGAACTATTTACATTTATTATTTCTTTTATACTTCACATATTTATCGTAGATTATTAGCACTACAAATTAGTTATTCTATATCTCCCAGCATTAGCCTAGCTATTTGGGAATACAAATTCCAAGTTCCAAGTTCTTCCTTTTGTGACGTTTGTAGTGCTGGTTGGGCGCGGTGGTAACCCGCTTGAATGACAGAAACAGGGTAACCACGTTTATCGAAAAACTGGCACATTGACTCTGATTTGTGGTGGAAATCAGAGTCATCACTACATAAACGACGAGGTCTTAGAGACTGAGAAAAAGGAATGGAATTCTTAACGTGAGATGGATGCGAAGACGAATACAACAAGTAATTATGCGAGTCTGTAGGTTTGTAATACACACTAGTGCATAAACCGTTGCCTTCAATTGAAACTTTGAGGTCTGAAAAGGATGAAGAATTTTCAGAAATTTCCCAGGTATATTTCAGAGCCGGCTGAAAAGAATTGACTGCGGTTATGAATTGAGTCAGCTCCTCTCTGGTAGATGAGGTAGCGCCGATACAGTCGTCGATGTAGCGACCGTAGAGTTCAGGTTTGGAGCCGTTGTATTGGCTGACAAATTGGTGTTCGATAAAACCTACAAAAAGATTGGCATAGCTAGGTCCCATTTTGGTACCCTTTGTTACACCATTGGTTTTTCTGAAGAAGTTGTCCCCGAGTGAAAAACAATTGAGTGTGAGCACTAGTTCGGCTAAGCGTAGAAGTGTTTCAGATTTAGGTTCCTTAACAGTACGTTGTTCAAAAAATGTTTAAGGGCCAGAAGACCTTCGCCATTAGGAATGACAGTGTAAAGAGACGTAATATCCATGGTGAAAAGAAGTTTGTTTTGGCCAAGGAAATTAGAGTTGCGAAAAATTTGAAGAGCGTGTTGGCTGTCTTTAATATATGATGGTAAATTTTTGACGATGGGAGCATAATTTTGTCTAGATAGCTGGAGATCAGTTTGGTAGGGCAACTGCAAGCCGAGACAATGGGCCGACCTGGGTTGTTAAGTTTGTGAATTTTAGGTAAAAAGTAAATACAAGAAGTTCTAGGAGTGGTTATGATGAGATTTTTTGCTGTGGCCGACAATTCTTGTTTAGTTATGAGTTGGTTGATCGTATTCTTGACGGTGTTTTGATTGCTGGTGTTTTGATCAGGTCTTTGTCGACCTTCTGATCAAAAGAGGTGTCAGAAAGTTACCGCAAAGCTTCTTTTTGGTAGAGGTCGGTGCGCCAAACAACGACTGAGCCGCCTTTATCGGCCGCTTTTATAACTATGTCTTTGCGTTTTCTAAGGCTTTTTAGAGCCGACCACTCTTCAGAAGAGAGATTGGAAAATTTGGTAATACGATTGAAATTAAGTTTGTTGATATCGTGGCGACATTTTTTGATAAAAAAGTCTAATGATGCGAACTGGCCCTCCGGGGGAGTCCATTTAGACTTTCGAGTCTGAAGTGTTTCGAAAGTGTCTTTGTTCGAGGTGTTAGAATCATCCTCTTTGTCGTGAAAAAAGGCTTTTAATTGAACGCGGCGAAGGAATTTTTCTACGTCTAGTTTAATTGAGAATTCGTCCGTTGTTTCAGAAATGGGAACGAAATTTAAGCCCTTACTACAAAGAGGACGGATTTTTTCTGAATCGGAAAGTGAGAGGTTTTCTGGAATGGTGACTACAGTTTTGAGGTTTTCTGGTGATGAGTGGTTAGCGATTTGGGGACCGATAAGTTGGTCAAGTTTTTGGCCTTAATTTGCTTAAAATGATTGAAAATTTTCGAATTAGTTTCCTGAATTTGGCGCGGATAGATTGTAATAAAACTGCTAGACAGATTTTGGAAATCTGTGGTCTTTCCTTACATGCACTTAGGTAGCACGGGAAGCCGTAAAACTCTTGAACAAAAGCTCATCTTTCAAATCGGTAGTCTAAATCCCACAGGTATCAACGAACGCTTTTCATTCCACTAATTTATTCGTGTTTTTCTCGTTGCCATGTTCCCACCAATAACGTAGCTCCATTTTCTGCCTTTAAAAGCACACACAACCCACAATTCCTCTATTCACTCCGACGAAGGGCTAACGCTCGAAACGTCAGCTTTTGTAATCGTTACGGTGGCCAATTTACCATTTCAACTTTGTCGGATATATCCAAATTATTTCTCAGAGTTTACACTGCCATCATTAGCAACGTGAAACGCTCACAGCACAACCACAATGTCATACACCTTCAGTTATTCTTCTTTCAATATAATGAAATTCATACATATTAACTCATTTTACCCAGGTTGCCAACTAGTTGTATTAAACGCAGTACAAAGTTCTGATCAACTGGAACTCAGTCCCCTCAGAGTGCGCGATAATCTTTGGAACACTGGAGCCTGAGGCAACTGTTAAGATTTTGTCCCTGATCCTGGCAGCCACCGTATTCTCTGTTGTCATGGTGATAGCAGTGGCAGCGCATCTTTTATGTTTTGAAAGAAGAACACTCAATGTAAGGTCCGTTTTATTATCAGAGAGGAGGAGTAGAGCCGCAAACGTCAAATCTTCTTGTTCAGTCTGACGCTTCAAGAGGCCCACAGAAACATAAGACGGTAGAGAATGATGTTTACACAACAACAATAGCAGTAGCAATAGCAGCAGCGACCAAAACAACAATTCAACCATATGGCGATCAAAAACGTCCTGTCTAATATATTAGTTGTACCATTTTGCAGCTAACATTCTTGGGCAACATGAATAATTTTACCTTCACACGCAGGTGTTAAGCAAGGAAACTGAGAGCATTAGTTACAATTCAGGTTTGGCTTGGTATTACTGTGGCCCGGAATCCTCAGTGAGCTGAATTGCTGAATTCATTAAGAAATCAATAAAAGCTTTTTCTTGTGAAGCGGAGAAGTAGGCCTTCTGTTGATAATAGCACAGGGAGCCCACACAAGCGGCGTGTCTGGTCGTTTGTTATTGTTTGTTTAGCTTGTATGTCCACGACCCTAAATGGCTGAGTGAACCTAAGAAATTCTTAAAAAAATTATGCCCAACCAAGGTTTTAGTGGTAGTAAGGGATCGGATCATTCTAACTCCTGCTAACCCGTACTGAGGGTCTAAACGCTGTATATTAACTGGTCCACCCCATCATTGATTAAAAACTTTACGGCCACTGCGAATACGCCGATGATTACATTCAAGTCAAAACAAGTTCCTCTTGTTTAATTAAATACCCAAGCTGAGGTAGATAATGTCAGTGACAAACCAAAAATGCTCTGGAAAAACTGCATTGTAAAATTAGATATATGACGAAGTAAAGATTACTCTAAACTTTTACCATATGGGAAACGCTTTATTTGAAATATTTATCAGATACAATGAAATATACGAAGTTCATATATTTTGAACTGCGGTATTAGATACGTATGATGTACGATCCTTGCAGTAGATAGCGCTATTTAAGCAATAGCGAAAATCAGACCTGAAAAAAATCAGGCCTGTACGGGATTCTAACCACTGACCTCTGCGATACTAGTGCAGCGCTCTTACCAATTGAGCTAACAAGCCAACTGGGAGCAGTTTAAAATATATGATACCGCAGTTCAAAATATATAATACCGCAGTTCAAAATATATGAACTTCATATATTTCATTGTATCTGATGTATCACTTTCACGGGTTTATTATGAATCAACTTAACGGCCTGCTCCCAGTTGGCTTGTTAGCTCAATTGGTAAGAGCGCTGCACTAATATCGCAGAGGTCAGTGGTTCGAATCCCGTACAGGCCTGATTTTTTTCAGGTCTGATTTTCGCTATTGCTTAAATAGCGCTATCTAGTGCGAGGATCGTGCATCATACTTATGAAATATTTATGTTGGAATATTTATAAATTCAAAATATTGGAGATCAGCATTTCTGCTCTCTACGGGAATCTTAACCTTTCCTTGTTTAACCCAGTGACTACCAAGGTTTCGATATAAATACTCTTTAAAGTTTGTCACGCTTTTCTTATTTTTCCAGTTCTGAGAATTTGCTTGCTCTAAAAGCAAACAAAAGAAACCTCGAGTTGCTGTTAACGAAGGTTATTTTTTCACCTGTACGCGTGATAATATATTGAATGAACTTCATGTAGAAATGCATCAGATATTACTCCTCCTGGGGTGTGAAAGGGTTTCTACTTCTGAGCGCAATTACATTTAACGTATTATTTAGTTGTCAAAAGGAAAATTCTCTTCTCCTACAAAAACCTGTAATTCATTTTCTCTCAACCCTTAACTAAGTTACAAGTTATCTGTTTCTTTTACAAAGTGAGACCTAACATCAATTCCTACATAGCAAATGCCAGAATTCATCTGCTTCGATGGAATCTCTCACCACAAGAGATAACATCGATATCTTGAATGTCACACCAGGGTATAGTCAATGTTTTTAAGTCTGTTTTGTCTTTGTAAAACAGCCTTCACAGTCGGCTTTCTTTCTTCAAAGCACAGGAGGTGAAAAGCCACTGCTATTATCATAGCAACAGAGAACAATCCGAATGCCAGCACGAATGATAAGATCTTGATCAACGTTCCGGGATCCAGACTTCTTTCACGTGTAATCGCAGTTCAGTTTATGATTCTGGTTAGTGGGTTCCTCAAGGAGATTCAAATTGATTTGAAATCTATAAACACAAACGTAATAAAAGGAATCGAAAATTACTTCAAGATCTTAACGTTCTCTTTGTTGTAAGCCATTAGCGTTATAATTTTTTTTTCGATACAAACTGATTTTTTTAAATATGTTCCCGAGTTTGTTGCAATAACGGGTGATAACATCTGCCTAGCTTTTTTTTTTTATTACCTTAAAGGGATATATTCGTCTAACAGTTAAAGGGGGAGATAAAAAAGTTTCATAGATCGGCGGCTATTTCAGTAAAAAGCTTTACAAAGTCGAAAATTTAACAATTTCTATTTGTCTTAAATAGAGTCTGAAAAATTTTGCATTCAATATCATTGACACCATGTTCGTTTCGCTCATGGACGTTAGGTGAAATAAAAGCGGCCAGTTATTGCAGGTTATCGTCAGTTAAATGAGGCCCCAAATAGTAGAATTGAAGTCTGCTGTCGTGATGAAACTTTTAGATATGGTTCAAATATCAAATTTTTTAAGCGGTACCATTTCAAGAGAAAGGAACATTTTAAGATGTGGTGAACCTTAGTTTTTAGCGCGACAGACAGTTCTCAAACAAAAGCAAATGTAAATATCAGCCAAAGATTCGTTAAGCGACGAGCACTGTGTGTTTTGTTCCTTTCGATTTCTTATTAAAATCTTGGTTTGAAAGCAAAAATACGATAAAATGACAAGACATTTATTTAGCCACTACGGGAAAATACGCTGAAATGTTTGATGCAATACAGATATTTTACCTCACTATTGTATAATTTCACGAATTTGCAAACGTCATAATAATATTTATAGAAATGTTCAATTTTATTTGTCCTTGTAGCAATAGTTAGACCCTTATGTTTGTTTCATGGAATAAAAGTTAGTATTTCAAGCCTTTATGTCTGGAGTCTATCATCATTTCATTGAGGATCTGAGATTTTCATGACATAAAGCCCATCTCGATTTAAAATTGAGAAAATCTGCAATTTATTTCCTACCAATAGTACAGAAAGCAAAATTGAAACGTACCGTAGGTGGAGGCCTTGTCTTTTGGGATACGAAAAACCAATCTCAGGGTATTTAGGATTGATTAAAAATCCTTATAGACTGAGTTTATGTCTTGAGGGGCAAATGGACTTTACGAACAACAAAAGCCAGATGTTTGCATCAGCATTCAGAGCTGCGCGAGGCCCTTATTAGGAATGACCTTGACGAGGGTATGGGACAATTAAATATTGCTTCGTTAAGCGTGGCCTTCAGTGACGTCATTAAGTGGATACTTCAATTCAACACGAGTGCCAGGGAACAAAAGATTCTATTATCAGACATGAAAAACTCAAACACTTTCCAATCCCTGACGCACTATCGATCAATACGATATATTTTTGCCCGTAATGTGTCTATATAGTTTCAATTTCCTTATTTTAAGCGGTAAGCAGAGTATTTCAAACAATCGAAACAATATCTATAACAATAAAGGTTCGAAAGTTCCAGCCACCCTATATGATAACGTAAATAAAATGAATTTGCATTGATTAATTTCTGCCTGAATATTTCATTATGTAGGGTTCTAGAAGAAATTCAAAACCAGCCGATTTACATCAGGCCACTTGTCTTTAAGTCACTTTGAAATGATTGCGAACAAAAGTTCTTAAGTTCTCTATCAGACACATTTATCGGATTTCCTATAAGCGGGTTTGAATTCTATGCCTCAATTTTAGATTTTAAAAAGGAATTTCATTGATGGATCTTCCAGTCGTGGTAAACAAAGTTTTCCGCTCAAGTTCGAGTTTGTTACTACTAAGCATCGTTTAAGAAAACATTCATCGACTTACTTGATTTACTGCTTAAAAAGCTTTGAAGGAAAAAATTCTGTCAAAAATTTGAAAGTGAGACAATGGTTTTTTTAAATTACTTAATGCATATCTTATCGCAAGTAATTGTAAAGTCCGTCTTTACGAATATCAAAATTTTTATCCGCCTTGGATCTATTTGGCCACCAGCTTTCTTCGTGATGTTGCATTAAGCATTGATAACGCTAGTTAACCCATTTTGAATTGTGTTATAATCTTATCAGCTACGTAAATAAGTGGTTGTTTAAATTCAGGCCGAAAGAGCTGTTCTCGTCAGCTCCCTTTCAGTGTCGCCAATTTGACATCTCCATATTGTATTCATTGTTCGGTGTTCCAGATGTTTTTTTAAGGTGTAAATGAAGGGAAAGTGAAGACTCAACACTCGAAGGAGATGCACTTTGTCATGTGACGCTCATTAAAAATTCTTGTCAAAAAATGAAACGAATGCTGTTTCCAATGCTGCAATGAAAGCCGGGTGAACACATATCTTTTACCTTCCATTTGATGAAGAGAACCATCGTGGTTTCAGATGCTAAACATAGAACGATTAATTTCGATTCTTAAACAAACATGTTCAAATTTTTTATCCTCTTCGGAAGATATGCCGTACAGTCGACAAAGATCGACTAATTCAACCAAATTGAATTCACAAATAAAAGAAATATTACCTGTTTTTTTCTCAGTTTAAGATTCGCTGTAGTTTTCTGGCTTCAAACATTAATTTGGGTTTACCTCAAAGTTTTCAGATACAAAACATATTCATAAAGTTCTCCTGTCATGACGCCTGCACTTTATAAATGATTCCGTAAAGAAAAAAACATTAAAACATTAATATTCCAAACGCGGTAATCGGCTTACAAATTTGTCTTGTGATTGCTACTACCTTTGAATTGAAAACTGATTTGAAATAATAGTAATTCGCGCATTGAACGAACTTTTATCGCGTAGGCGAAGCAATTTCCCACACTTTTTAATCTACTGTGAACTCGTAACATTAATAAATATTCCCCCAGTACACGGTAAGGCAAGCTTGAACTCATAAGTGTAAAAATAATTAGAAACATTAACGATTCACCTGTGACTATGTCGCAAGCGGACGAAATCGAAGATTCGTCGAAATTTTCGATCACGGAGAAACCCATTGTGCAAGTTGTTGATAAGTTTACATAATTCACCTTTCGCAACCGATATAAACTTTAGAATATATTAATTTACGTTTGTTAACCAATCAGATATAAGGACCCTAGTTCCTTTTTGTTTCTTAATGTATAATCTCTCTCTTGGGGTCTTGCGTATTAAAATGGGGGCAGTACACAAATAGCTTCTTAAGGTAATGAAAAAAACTTATACCTCTCCAGGGGCTATCAAGCAATAAACTTAAAAACGAAGAGTCAAATGACATTATTTGAATACTGACGGACAGTACGTCTTATCATCACTAGAGCAATTATTAATTAACTTCTGTTTTTAATTCCTTCCAAACAATTGCAGAATATTAAAGTTATCTATTCAAACTGTGAAGTACAGTCTCGTTCCACGATTTATCTTTTAATAAATATCATAACTTATTCGGTAGAAAAACGTTTCAAACGTTTTAAAAACGTTGCATACGGTACTTTTGTCCGCAATTTTCCCTTATAAAATTTTCAAATGGAATCTATTATTAATTAATTGACCACTTTTTTACCATTCAAATATTTTTCACGTTAGATCGAAACTTTAGATTCTCGTGATAAACTGTTAACTAGAGACAGATTGAATCTCTTGGCGAAATATCGGTGAAGTCCATGTTGACGTAACTGAATTTATCCCAGTTGCATTTGTGTAATATTCAAGTTTTTTTATAATTAATAAACAGTATTTCACTCTTTTGGTGTGTTTTGTTATCTAGGATATTAGTCTGACCCACGAACTCTCCTTCCGTGGCTGGCGCCTGAATTGCTAAATATTGCCAGAGAGACGGAATCTCAAACCTTTTAAATGACAGTTTCTTGGAGCCAACTCTTCACGTACCACTGAGTAAAAATGTTTGCTTTCCCTCCAGCATGTAAATCTTTTGAAATTTGAAACTTGCCATTGAATCCTCATATTTCCCATTCGTTTCTGCCATCTGCTTCGCATCGTGGCCACTTTTTTTTTCTGATCGACAAGGTCATACAAAGTCCAAAGATGTAATAAAAGTCATTTAGTTGATAAACCTCAAAATTTTTAAAATGGCCAAATGAACCTGATTTGGACTATCAGTTCAGAGGGAATAAATTACACTTTGCGGTAAAAGGCGTAAACGACGATTTCTTTAAATTTAAATAAACAAATTGAAAAGTCTGTTCCAGGCCCTTGTGATATCTTTACACGTTGTGGGGACTGGACAGCAATACACGATAATCACTTTCAGAACAGCTCCTGCTAATAACAGCTGTCGTCTGAAAGACTTCCGGAACGTTCTGCCTCACTAACAAACCACATCCTTTTAATTCTTGTACTTTTTTTATCAATCCTTCTCTTGACGCCTTGTGTTTAAAGCCTCTCTTTAATTGACTGATTCGGATCTTCTGATAGCGCGCTATTTTGTAAAAAATCCCCAGAGATAAGAGAATTACAGTCAGAATTAACACACTTGGCGCGACTACACTGGCCACTTGCATCGCAGGCGTTGATTCCGTACATTTGTTGGAGACAGGCTCTACGTCTTCTTGATCATCGTTAAACGCATGCTCCTTGGTGTCCACCTGGGCTCTGTTTTGAAGAGTTTTGGTTATTTCTGGGAATCACAAGAGAAACAAAGAAAATTTCAAAATGTACCCTTCAAGTACCCAAGCAATATTTTTCTTGTATGTCGCTAAAACAACATCAAAGCAATCAGGAAGGCTGGCCAGTGCCATCAAAAAATATCAGGAGATAAACTTCATAACAATAGACTATCTAACACAGGTGCGTAACCAGCTTTTCTAACTGTAGTAAAAATATACCCAAGAGTCTGTAGGGACTGGGCCCACAGGACTATATCTGTAGGCTGGCTACGCCTCTGTAACGCACACATGACTGACGCGCGTTGTTTAACGTAGCCTTCACGCTCATAACACTATACAGTTTTAGAGTTGGGACTCTGTTAGTAAGTTATTTTCTATGATTTTTATTGAACAGCTTGAAAAATGAAATTTTTCACTGCAGCTTTTGTTAGCTAGGTTCGCTGTTTGCTAGTTTCCCGTCGTGACTTCCGTGACTCCGAATGTACTTTGTATAAGGGCGACAGTGTGGATGTTTTTCTTATTGTGAATATGTTGTTAGTTGCATGCTATTTCACGGGCATTCGTTTGACGTAATGATGTGTAAAGTAACTTGAAACATATAAACACAAAATCTCAAACAAGAGGAAGTTAGGGCCTTACAGCTTACGTACTGTTAACACTTACTTCTCAACATGTTTGGCATGTTACACAGGTCCTTATCACAGCATATCAAAAGCGACGAGTTTAAACAAGAGAGACTGGGACTTAGCGTCTCAATACAGCCGTACGAAACACTCGTGGAAACGTTCCCATCAGCCTTCACTCTCCTTAATAGTCCGCTAAAACACTGCTGACTTGATTGACACAAAGCCTGCGGGCACGACGGGGAATTGCAGAAACACGAAACGTTAGCTGATGAGAAAAGAGAAATGAAGAAAATGCAAGGTCAAAAGTTGAAAAACGCCGCTGCTCCAAATGAGCTCATAATCTTGTGAAACTATTTTAAAAAAAGTAAAAGAAAAACATGACAGGACGGAAAATGCGTGCAGTGTAAGTATCCCCTGTTGCCCCACACTAAGCCTTAGAAAAGTTTTCTAAGGTTTTAAATGGCACAACGAGAGGTACTTACAGTGCACGCGTTTTCCGTCCTGTCACGCACCCGATTTACGTCAGCCTACTTCGTAAAAAGTCAGAAACCAAGAGATTTCCAAGTGCAAACGGATTAGTTGCGGTCGAATTCCCGGCGAGTTGCATACAAACATACCAATATAACATTGGAGCATTTAAATGTATTTGAAAAGCAGCGAAAGCACCCAAAAATGCACAATTCTTGATAGCAAAGAATTTTTTTGGATAAACTCCGAATTTATAGATGTATACCTTAGGGAACACAAGAAAAATTTCTAAAATCTAAGATTGAAACCCTTGGTTAATTTTTCATGCTTGTTTCAAATAAAATTTTGATGCCTAGTAATATCATTAACCCTCAGAGGTAAATATATATATATATATATAACAAGTTAAAAGGCCTCGAGCCAACAGTGACGCCGCGCCAGAAGGATCCAAAAGGATTCACAGTCCAAACCTCGATAAATGGTAGGAGAAGTAGTGTGGCACACGAGGACGGACAACTTCGAGCGAAGGAAGACATATACTCAATAAAAAGTCTAAAAAGTTTAATAAAAAACGTTTCGGTCCGAGACCTTCATCAGTTGTAATACAACTGATTGTAATACAGTAATACAGATTGCATTACAACTGATGAAGGTCTCGGACCGAAACGTTTTTTATTAAACTTTTTAGACTTTTTATTGAGTATATGTCTTTCTTCACTCGAAGTTGTCCGTCCTCGCCTCAAAGGTATATATTTAACAATTATTCGCCGAATGCGAGGTGAATATCGTCGAATAATACCCGAGACGAAGTCGAGGGGATTATTCGACAATATTCACCGAACCTGAGGCGAATAATTGTTTTAGTATAATTTCAGAGCTGAACAACAGAGAAAATTCTAGAATCATAACATTTTAGTATCATTTATTAACATTTTAGTTTAACATTTTATATAAACCCCGCGGAGCGGTTTATATAGCGTCATAGCGTCATAGCGTCATCTAAGGAACCGCTCGACCAATCAGATTGCCGGAAACTCTTTGTTCAGCTCTGAAATTATACTAAATATATATATACATGTATAAATATGTATATATATATATATATATATATATATATATATATATATATATATAAAAATAAACGGGGGGACATGGGTTCAAATCCCGCTCAGGGCAAATTTTCTTTTCAAACATTTATTCTATTTAAATATATAAACATAAATATATATAAACATAAAAACAAACAAAACAAAATATAATTCTAAACAAACGAATATGAACTAACGAGTCGGCCACACATGAAGATGTAGAAAAAGAAATTTCCAAATAGATATATGAAATCAAATTGATTTTTAGTAGAATTATAGCTGTATTAAAAAAAACTGCATATGTTCATATGTTTTTAAACGATATAAATGAGTGCATTGCACCGTAAACAATAAGAATTAAGCAAAATAAAGATCTCGCAATGTTTATTTGTGAAATGAAATGTTTTGAAATAAGGCTTCAGAATCTCAGTTTTGACTTGAGCAAAAAATTAAGTGTTTTTAGCATCCAATAAAAGTAATTTGCCGGAGTATGAAACGTTTTTGGTAAAACTCTTGTTATTTTAAATAGTATCAAGGAAAGGTTGACCAGCTGTTTAACTTTCGATTGTTAGTTCCGGCTTTTTTGTGAACAATTTTTCTCACCAACAAACAGAATGAAATTTAAGTGGCGCGTGCAATTAATTGTCTATTCAATAACTTCGCTAGTCCACTCGTAATTTGTGATTTTAAAACAGCGTCGATCAATAGTCCATATAGCTAGTCTCGGATCAATATCAAAGGTATTTTTGAGCGGGAAGTAAGACTAACGTAATGAAATACCGCTGCAAGTAAATTTACCCCAACACCATCGTGTTCAAGTTGGTTACGATATTGATAACATTGACATGTAGACTTAAGTTAGTCGCTATTGAGAAAGCCGGGTGATCCATTGTGTTGATAGAATCAACAATTCCCAAAAACCTGCTTTCGATATGAATTGGTTTAAATATTTCTGAAATGTTCATACACACCAGATAAAAAAAAAAAGATGTACTCATGTTCACAATTTTATTTTTAGTTCGATTTTGATACGGGGTCCGTGTTTTAAAAACTGCCATCTGTTCTGATAACACTAAACGAGGACAATTTACAGGAAAAGGTCGAGCCGTATTTATTTTACTTTCATGCCAGACTTCAAAGGAAATCGAAAGTTGTCTCACTTCACTTAAGAAAGTCTAAGATATTGCTTTTTAAACGTGTTTTTTTCTTAGGCAAGGAAAAAACAAATAGAAACTCTGAGCAAATATATATCATAAGAAATATTGAATTAAAATCCGTCGGAGAAGTCAAAGAGTTATTAACTCCAGAGTGTCGTGGCTATTTAAACTGGCTTATGGTTATGGAAAAAGGTAAAGGTTTAGTTCGATTTCAAAATCTTGCTTGATGGCTTGAAATAGTGAGCAGTGTTATAAGCGGTAGTGGTCATTAAAACATTTCTTCTAACCTGTAGCTAGTAAAAGAACATGTGCCGTTGATTGTCCACTAACCTGTCACGATGGGGAGCCTGGTTACAAACAGTGTTACCATCAAGATCACGATTCTATTCATCATTTCCTTTACCCGCATTCTTCAACTTCAACAATAATACGACCGCAAACAATAGCTTCTATTTTACGTTGTTCGGAGAAGACTTTAGAACGTGTGAAACTCGATCAATGCTTCGAATTACTCTGTAGATGAGGCTTAGATCGAGAAATGTGTCGAAGTAGGTTACTGTTGGCTTAGAAGAACTGTATCTGTTTCGATTCTGTTCAAGGGGAAGAATTTCAAGAAGGAAGCTTTAACTGTCAGGGAATACTTTCGAATTTAGTCAGAGTCCTTTCAGAGGCTGAAACCGCACAGCGCAATGTCTGACCACGAAACTCGAGCTGTTTCCACTTTCCGTATATAGCTCAAATGAGGTGGTTTGTTTGGGCAAACTGGCGAACACATGATAATTTGAGCTGAACTTCGACAAAGTTTTTTTTTAGGCTGGCGACACGCGTGTTTTGTCAGCTAGTCCTTCCGGCGCCTTGTGCAAAGAGACGTTTAATGGGGGGGATTATTAATTTTTCTTTGTGAAACAAAAGAGGTACATATGAAAACATATTCCTCAGAAACTAAGAAATGCTTATGAAATGTCAAGCGGAGACGAACCAATGCAGTTGATATTGACATTACAACCAAAAGCCGATAATTAAATGTTGGGGTCACTTTATCGAGCAAGCATATATAAGAGCTCTACGAAAGTTGTAGCCGCAATTAATAAAAAAAGAAAAAAATGACGACGGGTATTTCCGTGTATCACAAAACAATATGAAACCACCACGGGCTATGTATTTTACTCAGCGACTTGTTTGAATAGAGAGACATAAGTGTCACTGAAGTTTTCCAATAATTTTCACCTTCACGAGAGAAAGATAATTTAGATACGATATTTTCAAAGGACTATACATGTACTTTATGCTGATAAAGAATCTTATGAAAACGCATTTCGAACTTACATGGTTATATAAAAAGATGTCACCTATTCGACGAGACTCGTTTATTCCCTTATCTCTGACAAAGAAAGCCGCGGTCGCCTACATGCTGCCTCAATTGACATCAGTGTGCGATTTAGGCGGGAAAAGTGTCTGTTTGGCGCCAATTACGGTGACAGTGCTCGCGGCTACTAGTAACAAAAAACCACAACAAGATTAGCCTTAAGAGTCTTTTGAGAACGCCAGCTTGACCATCGGTTACTGAGATATTCAGATGATAGATGTTTCTCATAAAAACACCGAGAAAACCTAATTAGTCATTATAGAAACCTCGTGGCTATTTGTTTGATTATTGAAATGACTCACATCCGATTACGGTTTAATGATGGCTTCTCTGTTGCGTCGACTTCCACAATATTGAACCTGTTGTGGGAAAATGTGTTAAAAGTCTAGCATGTGTTTCGTATGTATATCAGGAACCTATTCGTGTACGTGTGAATCTTGAAAAAAATTTCTTCACAGATTACAGCAAGTTTTGATGAATGATCGTAGAACACGTAGAAAAAATATACAGATATGGCTCTTTACTCATACAGATATGTTTTTAGAGTACTTAAAATTTTACCTTGCATGAGCAAATCATATCGTCATAGTGTCGCTCTTGCGTCTGTGCAGTATTTACAAAATAAATTAGAAAATCTCTTTCTGTGCATCCATCATTGGAATTTCAAATCGACCCCTTGAATATCTTTCAATGAATGACAAAATCGTGACGGTAAAAATACCAATGAAATGCAATCAAATGATAAAAAAATCTTTCGAAAGTCGTGTAATCGTTAAATTCCCCCGGCTTTTGTTCCGCTGCAACGAAGGGATGCCAATGATGAATGAATTCGGTTTTAGCGAAATTGGCTGCGGCAATGTTATTTTGACTCAGTGGCAGTCTTAATATTTGCTTTATTTTACAAACGTGTACTTTAAAGTACAAATAAAAAAATTTGTTTTGTAAAAGTTACGAGCCGAAAAAACATGGCAGATCAGTCTGTCATGTACACTTTATTAAATTAAAACTGATCAAATGACGGAGAGAGGAATTCTTTGAACCCTCGCCGATATCTAATGACTTTTCATTTCATCAGCAAATGAAAAAGTAAAATTTCGAGTGTCAGCCTGATTTAAAAAAACGCCATCCCCGTGAAGGTGCGCTGCTCTCAGTTTAAGAAATGGCGGAGATAAAAGGCGAAAGATTGAATTAAATAAAATAACTAATTCGAGATTTTTGATTACGTCTTCCTAAAGGCTTTCAGTTTGCTTCAACTTGATTCCTTTTTCGTCATCGTTTCAAGACACGACGTCTCTGTATATGAGACAAAGCGGTGGGCGACCCTGCACTTTAATATGAAAATACTTCAGCAATTTTGTATATTAAAAAAATATAAGAGAAACTAAACCTATTTTAAAAGAAATGAATTTTTCTTATCTGATGCATACCGACCCCATGCACCGGTGACTGTCACGCGTCACGATACACGTCCGCAAAAAACATAGACGAGGGGATCAATTTTGCCCAGCCGCGTGCTAAGTTCCCACGCAAAATTTCTGAATAAATATCCAAAAACGAAAAAAAAATAAAAAAAAAACAAAAAAAAAACAAAAAAACTTAATTTCTCTATGTAAATCTATAAAAGGAAACAAAAGCAATTAGAAGGAGAATTATTGATGAGTTGAATGTGTATTAATGCGATAAAACTACCAGTTCTTATTAACATAAATCATTTCTCGACATTTCAGTTTCGACCTCATACACACCAGGGCGGTGTAGACAATACTAAACACAGACAGAAGTTATAAGAGCCTGGCTCTGAAAACTTAATTGCGCACTTCGTAGCCGTTGAATTGTCTACAAATCGACATACGACGTTAATGAAATCGTAACAGTTCGGAGTGTAGGGAAACCGAACGGAAGTTTTCATTCTTGTAGTCCAGATGAAACTGAATACTGCTTTCAGGTGCTAATAAGCAGAGCGAAAAACTGACTCTGTTTTTGCTTTAAAATTGTCATTTCTGAACGAATTTTTTTTAAAAATCGTCGTCTTGATCGTTACTGCTCCTGTAGTTGAGAACAAGTATGAAACAAGCTCATCTGTTTAACAAACTTCCAGGATAGCACAGGCTAGAAACGAAGCGACGCAGACATGGCAGAAGCCGATAATAAGCAAACAACTTCCCGGAATACCGAGAAATGGCGATCTGTTAACTTTCTGTTTTAATTTGGACATTGCCATTCAGCATCCAAACTTAACAACAGCTTCTAGTTTACTAAGTAACTGAGTTCTAATTTTAATGAGAGGAACGGGTAGGACCCGTATGTAAAATCTTTTTTCCATGGGAAACAGTAACTTTTGCAATTTTGATTTTATCTATCTCATAACAACCTAATGATGGTATCGCGTCCAAAGCTAAATATGAAGATGCTTTCATTAGACTTACACAGCGTATTTTGGCGATCTATTCACCATAGTAACCGGCCGATGTTTTGTCACGTGTACAAACAAAGGTCTTGTAAAAGAATTGTCGAAAGCTTGTAAATATTGGTCTTAGACACTTCGGATCTGAAGGTTTTCATAACTTCACAATATAAACAGTTTCATGACGATTCGATGTCAATATCGTTTAATGTTACACATGTGTTTGAAAGCAGTATTTTTTAGGCAATCTTGAAAATTTGACACCTCTTAATCTGAATAATATGTAAACATTATCAAGTTCAAACAACAACAAACATATGAAACATATGTGTGAACTGCGGTTATGAGACGTATATGAGAACGATCCTTCGCAGTAAAGCACTATTTGAGCAATAGTGAAAATCAGACCTGAAAAAAATTTCAGGCCTGTACGGGATTCGAACCACTGACCTCTGCGATACTAGTGCAGCGCTCTACCAATTGAGCTAACAAGCCAACTGGGAGCAGGCCCAGTAGAGCGCTGCACTAGTTGGTAGAGCGCTGCAATAGTATCGCAGAGGTCAGTGGTTCGAATCCCGTACAGGCCTGAAATTTTTTTCAGGTCTGATTTTCACTATTGCTCAAATAGTGCTTTACTGCGAAGGATCGTTCTCATATACGTCTCATAACCGCAGTTCACACATATGTTTCATATGTTTGTTGTTGTTTGATTTATCATCTACGGGTTTATATCGAATTAATTTGATGGCCTGCTCCCAGTTGGCTTGTTAGCTCAATTGGTAGAGCGCTGCACTAGTATCGCAGAGGTCAGTGGTTCGAATCCCGTACAGACCTGAAATTTTTTTCAGGTCTGATTTTCACTATTGCTCAAATAGTGCTTTACTGCGAAGGATCGTTCTCATATACGTCTCATAACCGCAGTTCACACATATGTTTCATATGTTTGTTGTTGTTTGATTTATCATCTACGGGTTTATATCGAATTAATTTGATGGCCTGCTCCCAGTTGGCTTGTTAGCTCAATTGGTAGAGCGCTGCACTAGTATCGCAGAGGTCAGTGGTTCGAATCCCGTACAGGCCTGAAATTTTTTTCAGGTCTGATTTTCACTATTGCTCAAATAGTGCTTTACTGCGAAGGATCGTTCTCATATACATTATCAAGTTCACCGGGTTTGAAGTGGATATTAGGCTACGGAAGAATATTTTCAAAACAGGATGACTATATAGATTATAAAAACTTTTGTAAGATGCTAAGCAATTATTGGACGAGGTTGAGCATGGTATCATGAATTATCAATGGTGAGGTCCGAGTCAGTGTCTGCCGAAGCCGAAGGCTGAGGCAGATAACACAGACACGGGATTTGATAACTCGTGATATAATACGAGACCCGAATTTAATAATTGTTTCATCATACACTTTTAAACAATTTGCAAAAGCAAACACTTCTCTCTGACGTATATAAGAACGATCCTTCGCAGTAAAGCACTATTTGAGCAATAGTGGAAATCAGACCTGAAAAAAATTTCAGGCCTGTACGGGATTCGAACCACTGACCTCTGCGATACTAGTGCAGCGCTCTACCAGTGGTTCGAATCCCGTACAGGCCTGAAATTTTTTTCTAGTATCGCAGAGGTCAGTGGTTCGAATCCCGTACAGGCCTGAAATTTTTTTCAGGTCTGATTTCCACTATTGCTCAAATAGTGCTTTACTGCGAAGGATCGTTCTTATATACGTCTCATAACCGCAGTTCACTCATATGTTTCATATGTTTGTTGTTGTTCGACTTCTCTCTGAGTTTGAAAAAGTTTGTTGACACTAACAGAAGAGGGGCTTGGAAACTAGGTAGACTTTAAACTCGACATTATAACCCAAAGATGTTGCAAATATTGGATTATCATGTCAACTTCACACGCTATCGTATTTTAACTGTATGCTCTCGAACAATTAGAATTTTCGTGGTAAGTCATGTGTCATAACGAGACTTAGAGGCAATTAGAGAGAAAGGCAGAAGCGAGTGAATAAGATTTTAGGCTCTCTGAACACGGAGCATTCGAACGTTTCTCGTTTAGTTACGTTTTTCAGAGAAGTTTGCTCACACTTCACTTTCCAATTGTTTTTTGGATGAGAATGCACACCGTTCTTTCTCCTGTCGATATAAATGACGCATGCTTTCTTTTGCTGCCTCTGCCTTCAAAGGATATTGCAATTCATTCAAACTTGTGTATTTACGATGAGACGATTTTTCTCTTTGGTTGACGATTTCCTGGTGAATGAGCATGTTCGCATCGTCCGTAGTATGCTCCACGCATGCTCGCTTTCCTTCGGTTTTTCCAAAAGCCAGTGCATGGGGGTTGTCAAAAGATCTGCTCAAGGCGGTATCCGACTTAGCCCTCATGTTAAGCACCCTGATGTGTCCCCATGTACGATGTTCCAAATCCTTCCGTTCCTTGCTCTCTGTACCTTCTTCTTCCACTTCTACGGTTTTACTAATTTCTTTATCATGACTGTTAAAGCCGATTGCAACACGAACAGGTTCATTGCAGATTTGTTCATGGCATATTTCTTCTTTGATTTCCACGGTGGTTTGTACATATTTATTTTCCTTCAAAATGCATGAATTACCCATCATATCTGATGTAATGGCGGAAGATCTTCGACTTGGTCTGAAAGTGTATTGTGACGTGATGGCTCTAAACACCGACATTTGATTCAGATCTGGCCGCAAAAGGATAATGTACAGCTTAGGACCATATATCAGAGTCAAGATGGCAAGATTTGATGCTAAAATCGCAAAACTATTGATGATAACATTATGCTCTCCCTCTGGAGTTCCGTAAAAAGTACTGACAAAGGTCAGCCACACGAAGTTAAACACAAACATGGCGAAACTAATGAACTTCGCTTCGTTGTAATTCTGAGGTAGCTTCCTCGATTTGAAAGCTACAAATGTACAAAGTAAACTTAGAAAAATGATGAACGCATTCGAAATTATATGTCCTAAACTGGTAGTCGCCTCACACATCAATAATCTTTCTCTCATGGTGAGCCGGCGAGTAGTGACCCTCGGTGGCCTTGACAACAGCCATGCAGTACAGAGCAAAACCTCGATGACAGTAAAAACAAGTGCGAGCATGATTTGCGTTCGGTTATATAAAAACAAACGTAAGTATTTTCTTACAAATTTCGATTGACTCCTTCGTGCTACCTGGCTATATCTAAAAACAACAGTCGTTCGGTTAATTCTTGCCAAGACCATTGACAAAGAAAACACGGTGCTTGTTCCGAAGGAAATGACTTGTATCTTGCACATGGTATCTGTTGGTCTACCTATATACAGTAAAGGAATCAGGAATCCTGACATTAACCCAAAAAGGAGCAAAAAGCTGATCTCTCTGTTAGCAGCCTTGACAATAGGTGTCTCTTTGTTGTGGAGAAAAATAACAACGGTGATAAGACAAGTTAACTCGCAAAGAAGTATGGTAACATTTACAATCCACGCCCATGAGCTGTCCCAGCGAAGGAATCTTATTGGAAGAGAAACACATTTGGATTTGCTTTCGTTAGGAGTTTTGTTGGAGAGGCACTGGGTACAAGAGGAAGCACCTGCAGTGTTGCTTATGCTGCCGCTGGGACAAGTCCTACAAGTCCAGCAACAGATGAGCTTCGAAACCACCTTGAAAGTACCAGGAGGACACTCCAGGCTGCAGAGGCCAAAAGAAGGAGATGTAACACCCCCTGGCAAATGGATTGAGTTACGGGCTAATTTTAAGAAACCTGTTTCTCCATCGTATTCCCCAATTTTCAAAGACGTTGAGTTAAGTCCACCTTCTGCGCGTTTTTGAAAGTTGATTATATCATATCGTCCCATGCCATCGCCATTCTTGTTGAATAATACGGTTCGGTTTGTCACGCTAGTGAACGTGACGTTAAATATCTTTGACAAAACTGATGAAGGTGTGATATTGTTGATACAAGCATTCTTGCGGGGCACTTCTGAGTTCGTTTGTGTATCAAGTGTTGATTGACAGATTTTTCGAACTGAGAAGACAATAGAGAGCACCGCATCTAGGACGTAAGAAACTCGGGAAAAAACTGCATCTGTTTGAAGGAATTTATCTGCCAGCTTTTCTTTCCCTTTGCATTGGGCCCTTAGACTAAAACGGTTTTCCTTTAATAATGTCATGTTGTGTTTGAGAATACTGCATTGAAATATTTCCTCCCAAAACTGACTAAACCAGAAGTTCTGAGGATTGTTAAACGGGTTCAAGTTGTAAAAGTATTTCATGAAGTCCGGTACAACTATCGGCTGGTTAATTATTCGTAACATGCCATCGACAACCTCCGCGTTGTCCTCGGCAATTTTCGGCGAGTCTGCCCAAGAGTCGCTAGCTATCCAAAGCTTTTTAGCAACATTTTGCAGCATGGCTTCTTGAAGGAAATCAACAGCTTCATCTTCGGAAGCAAAGAGTAAAATTATATTGAGATTTTTGTTCCGGCGAAGTTTGCTGACCAATTTTCTTATCGTGCCAGTGGGAGGGTGGGACGGGATCAGAATATCAAGAGCCAAACATATTCCAAGCTTTTTTGCTTCGGTTTTGAATGTCTCTGCTAATGGTCGGCCGTATACGTCATCTGAAGCAAACAATGCCACATAATTCCATCCCAAATTGGACACGATCCTCGCCATCGCTTTTCCCTGATGCGAATCGGAGGGAACTGTCCTTAAAAACGTTGGATAACGATTCTTGTTGCTCAATAATCGTGACGTGGAAGCGTAGCCAACTTGAGGCACTCGAAAAATGCTCAGAATATCATTCACCGCTGATGAGATAACACTATTTCCTGCTCCCAAAACTGCAATCGGATTTCGAAGCGATGTCAAGGTCGACAAATTTGTCGTGGAATTGGATTCGCGTTCACTCGAAACCTTCTTCCTTTCATTTACAAAATCCAGAGATTCCTTCAGCGCTGTGATTACCTTGCCACAAGTATCACGAATATCATATCCTAAAGTTATTTGCTGGGGAAGCAGTTTATTTTCATTGACGTACTTCACAGCGTAAACCATGGCTTCAGTTAAAACGACCCCTTCCTTGAATAAGGAAGTGCACGAACTGTCCGTCGAAGTCGATCTATGAACAGGGAAAAGTCCGCCTATAATGATGTCCCCAGGTTTAAAAATCTTCGCTTGATGCAAACTTGCGACATTTAGAGGTTTTGTGAGCACCAGAGCCGTTATTAACAAAGAATAAAAAGTGTGAACGACGAAGCTGGGTGACACATTAATGGTTGCCATATTGTCGTTTGAAGAAATATATTTTGGAAGATATAGAGTGTCCATTCCACCATGAGCTTACTAGAAGCCTTGACTGCAATTAATCGCAAATGCAATAATCCAGCATTTTCTAAACATATCCGAGAAGATTATTTTTCTCTAATTGTCTCCTTCTAGGATATTGCTTCACTAAAGTCTTATAGCCGACTATTACCGTTCCCGCTAGTTTAATATCAGTAATCCAATTCAGTTTTCTGAACACCTTACCGAGTACAGTATTAATCTGGGATCATCTTTACAGCATTGCTGACAAAACTCTAACAAATTGTGTTCGTGTTTAAATTAAAAAAAAAAATCTAAAGCTGCGTTTTAATTAAATCAACCCTGCTGAGACAGCACAGCAGGAAAGAACCACATTTCAACAAGTTCTTTAAGTACTCAGAATATCAAACAATGTACATAAGACTTGTTTGAAGTCACCCCAAGGTGGCGGGCGAATCAAGAACATCTGCATCACTCCCGGAAATTTACTGCAAAAGGCCAATTGTCAAATTCGATATGCATACAATATAATAAGAACGGACGGACAGGTAAATAAGAGCGATATCTCATTAAGAATTCTGGGATTACAATATTGTTATTAACATTGTTTACATTCGAGGAGAACTCTAAAGGTCTAAAGCTTGGTCTTCTTCCAACGAATAAGTCACGCAAAGGTTTTGAGCAGGCAGTTGTTTCTTCCTGTTCTTGGCTGAATAGTAGGTTACCACGGCTTAATATTTTTTAGCATAATTCAATTCCTGGCAGAAAGATTGGTACGGAAATATTTCGCCTTTAAAAAATGAAAAAAGATAATTGGATTAGAGTTGTTTTCAAATTTCGTTCGACAACTTGTAGTCTGAAGCTAAAGAAAGAAGGGGGCTATAGTTCACCAAAGCAGGTGGCTTTGGTATAACAGAAACACAAACGTCTTGCCGGTTTACTCCATCAAGGAGGGCTTACATTACCCACAATTGAGCACGTCAAGCCAGTTATCCTTTTTGAAAAAGAAAGAGTAATTGTCAAGCACAGCTTTACAAGCACCCACCTGGTGATAGCTTTATTCTTGTTTGGCCGAGAAAAAAGATACTTGGAATGACCTAGAAGAAAAAATAATGCGTATTTACGATGTGTAGTTGATTGCTTCCGCAATTGGCTTTGTTAGTAGATCTAAACTAGGCTTTTTCCAGCGTCGTTGAGATGGTACTGACTAACTTGATTAAGCATTATTTTGCTTTTGAATGAAACTTACCTGCCATAAGTAGTGATTGAGTCTTTCCTTAAACCGCACGTGCTTGTGACTTGGCCAAGCAAGCGTAAAAATAATCTTACCGAGAGCTATTAAAGATGGACTATCTTTTCACATATTTTTCATTTTACCGAGAGCTATTAAAGATGGACTTTCTTTTCACATATTTTTCATTTTACCGAGAGCTATTAAAGATGGACTTTCTTTTCACATATTTTTCATTTTACCGAGAGCTATTAAAGATGGACTTTCTTTTCACATATTTTTCATTTTTCCTGTGGTTCACGACTGAGACGCTGGATAAGGAATAAAAAATTGGCGAATTTATTCTGAGGAAATTATCGGTAATGAATCATAGCAGACTAATAAGAATTATAAGCGTAATATTGAAAGATGTTACTAAAATCAGGGAACAGGAAAAGAGAAAAGGGTAACAGAGAAAAGAGAACGGTGAACGACGAACGGCGAACGTGAGTCTGGGACCGAAAGTACAGCGGTAATCCGCATAACGATTAAAAAATGGCGGATGACAACACTGAAAAAGAGTCTAGCACTCAAGTGCTCCTCGAAGTCAGTCGTCAGAGAATTATTGTGGACGATGAATAAAGATCTTATTGTTTAATAGTTAGCTTAGAAACCTTTGTTGTGATTCATCGCTATTGCAGCTTTGTTCCCTGGCCTCGCAGGTTACAAACACTAATGAGAACCAGACGTTTCAAAGAGTAATTCAAAATAAGATATAGTACTTTATTTAGATATTGATTTTGGGGTCTTTTGACAAGGTCCAACGGCATATTGTTGAGCGTTTGAGTTTCAATAGGATTCTAATAAAGTGTAAAGAACAACATAAAAAAGAAAACAATAAACTTCGACTATGGTTTAGACAGGACGTCTGTTAAAAAATAAACGAGGACTACTACCAAACAATAAGGGCCAGTAACAGCTACATTCAACGGGGACGCTGTTTAGTTTGACTATCTGTTGAATCATACAGCCGCCATTTTTTCTGCTCGCAAGATCACGTACAACAAAGTATTTGCTCGCCTTAGTCTCCTGGCAATCCATGATGCCCGGACAGTGCGAACCGCGGTACGGAGACTGGGTTGTTTCGTTGCCTTTCTCACAGCAAACCATTTCGAAAGCCATTGGCAGGACAATAGCATGTTTCGAGAAACGTCCCTTGAACGCCTCTTTGGAATTCACATAACGTTGCTTGGCCGGGCAAAGTCGCGTGTGGTCTGGATACAATCGTTTTCCCGGCTTTTCAAAGGAGTGTCCTTTTCCAGTTAGGTCTGAAACCGAACAAAAGAAAGTTGCATTAATGGAGATGCAGCCTATAAAATATCTCACCACCCTGAATGGGGAGAGATGTAAAGTAAGAAAACTGATAAAAAAACAGCAAATGACTAGGATAACAATTATATGTTTTGCACAAATGCAGAGCCTGAGTAACCTCTGTTAAACGGTGAGAGCTAAGATTTCTTTTACCATCTCTGGGACAACGACTCCTTTCCTCGAACCTCACAGTTTCTTTACTAAGCTAGCGCAGGAACGTACTGTATTTTTGATAAACATACCATGTGTATCTCATATTGGCTGATGTTCCTCTCTTTAGCTAACTTCCGCGTACAGCACGGGTCTACAAATTGATTCCAAAGGAGAGGGTTAAGGGATGGAGGCAGGGAGGGAGGGAGGGAGAAAGGGGGGAGGAGGGCAGGGGGCAGGGGGGCAGAGAGGCGGGGAGGCGGGGAGGCGGGGAGGCGGGGAGGAGGGGAGGCGGGGAGGCGGGGAGGGAGGGGGGAGGGAGGGAGGGGGAAGGAGGAAGGCTAATCTATCACTTGCTATCATGGGCGTACCTAAATCCTTCATGTCTACCTCATAAATTATCATATTGTCGACCGGTTCTTCCAGAGAACAGTGAAAGGCTGGGGATAGCCAAAGCATGGTGCACGCCAGAAGGAAGATTTTCATGTATGAGTTAACATTTTGCAAAAAGAAAAAAAGCGTTTTGAGTAAATGTAAAGAAAGTCGTGTGATCGATGTCTGCAAGGAAAACGGAAACGAATTTGCCCTCTTTATCACCACTTCCCTTTTTGTGGTGGTTTTGCAGTAAATAACTCGCCCAGTGACCACTCTTCTTTGCAGATTCATGACTTCACTCAGTCTCCTTTGAGATCAATTTTATTATGTTTACACTGGTCTGACAACAACAACAAAAAACAACAAACCTTAAATTTGAGGATAAGTTGTACTATTTGAAATCTGTTTAAAAACTACTTTTAGACGTCCACTGGTCATAGAGTCCCGATAGAAATATGGGGTCATCCTAAAAACCTGACGAGGTTTTCTTTGTTTCATGAGGTATTGTTTTGCTGTACGCTATTGTTTACAATGTTTTGTTGTCTTTGTTTTACGTCACTCGTGAGCTTCACAGGTTTTTGCACCGAGGATGAGCCAAAATATGATTATTTACCGTCACTGGCGATGAAACACTGAAACTGAAAACTGCGCAATAATTTATGAAGGAAAATATGACATAATCACATGTCATATTCGATGGTTGAATATGTGGCCAAAATTTTACACGAGCAAGCAGAAACCTAACACAAACCTGTAGGTACTTAATTATAACTAAAAATATGCTTGAATGAGCATCAGTTGAATCTATCTAGGATCAGAGAGAATACCTCCTGACGAAATTAACGGTATCAGGTACTCGTGATATATGCATTTCTTTGCAAACGAGCATAAACCCAGTCTCAATCGGTCCATTTTAAATTAAAACTTACCATACTCTCAGCCGTACCTTATCGTGACTACGTAATGTCAAGAGAAATTCACAGTTGGATCGGAAACTGTTCATTTAAATATTCTTCAAAGGAAAATGCCCACGTTTTTTCACGGATAAATAGTGATAATGAAATAACGTTTCCTTCGTGCATGGAGATCGATCAAATGAAATTATTAACTTCTTTGGCGATCTGTTCCAGCCGGTTATTAGGGACCTTAAGAAACCACGACGGCGACGCCAAGGAAGACTTCGATTAAAAAATGAATTTCTACTCTTAGTTAGAATTTCAAAAATGGTTGCAGGAGCTGGAAAGAGTACCATATAACCCCATACATTAATTATGCATTCCACTTCTTTGTCTTTCACGACAAAACTTTAAAAACAAAGTCTACTAGTCTGAATGCTTAATTTATGTATGGGGTTATATGGTACTCTTGCCCAGTAGCTTACTGTCTCACACAGCGCCACAGCTCAACTTCAGCATGACGTATAAAGTAGCCGTTGAGTTCCAAATGGAAATTAAAATAATTTGCGGTTTCGGTTCGCAGACGACGCAAATTTTGGCGATTTCACGTTGTTGTTTTGCATAGTACGGCTAAGAAATGTACAAAGTTTCAAAACGCACGTGCAGAGCTATTGTTCTGCCAATTAGATCTCTTGTTTTCCACGTCCTCGTTGCCGTCGCCGTCGCCGTCGGGGTTTCTTAAGGTCTCTATTGACCCTATTGTTTACAGCGACCGGAGATGGGAAGTACAAATTATAAAGGCATAGTGCCTTGAAAATGATGTGTAGGTAGATGATGGTTTGATGAGATGCGATGCTTCAGTTGTTGTTTAACGGTTATATTTTGTTGCTTTATGAATGTGATTAATTTGTTAGCTCTGAAGCAAAGGGATAAATTAAGAAAATGCAATTCAAACCGACAGCCTCGAAAATTAAGGTTTAATTTCAGACGATTTTATACAGACAATTTTTACAAGAGACTAAACAACATTTTGTCATTGTAAATACAAATAAAAAAGAATAGCACGGAGTTTTGTTTACGTGCTCGATCCAGAACGATTACGTGGGTAATGTGGTACAGCGGTTTTCTCTCCTGGTCTTTCTTTGGAATTACCATAAGATTTACTTCTAAACTTCTCCGAGCTGTTTCCTCGTTTATCTGGTCTAATCGTTGGGAGACGAGCAAAAAACATTTATGATAAAGAATTTACACATGATGATTTAGAACTACATTCGATTCGTTTGTTGGTTTTTTGTTTTTCTTTTTTTTTAGAAAGTTTGATTATGTAATTGAATGAGGGAAGTGAGTGTTCTATTTCTCGAGTACAAGCTGTGGACCCTGTTTCTGTTTTCCGTTTTTTCCTCTTAGAAAAGAAATAAATATAAGTCGATTCTCCGTCACTCTAGACAGTTATAAGAAACTTGAATCTGACCCTAGACCAGTTTTTTTTAAAGTAGCTCTTTTTCAGTTTAATGGCAAGAAACAAAATCATCATTTAGATCACTGAGAGACGGGATTTACTTGTGTGTTGGGAACGTCAGGCGGACAAACTTCTATATCAGTATGCAGATTAAAAATCAGACAGAATCTTGACAAGCTTTGAGGATAGTTTATGTGAAAAAAAAAAAAAAAAAACAGTATTAGTTCAGAATTAGTAGTGAGTACGAGAATAGCGATTTGTTGTATATATTTTTAACGTCTCAAATAACTGACTGGCGTTACAACTGCAACCTTGATTCGCTTGACATTGCAGATGTCCCAGCGTAAGAAGTGGTGCCTTGTTAGGAAAGCCTAACCCTGACCCTAACGACGCTACGGTGGTAGTTTTTTTTTTAAAGCTATCCTCCCTTTTCGTTCCTTGCGACTTGATGAATTCATGGAACCTTCCTATAGGTGAGTCGGCTAGTTCGATGTGATTGGAAAGCTATTCGATGAACGGTCGAATTATAAAACCTAACAAAAACGTGTAGAAAAGAAATCAGCCATATTTCATAGCCATTGCACTAGCTTGCGAGCTAAGCCTTCATTTCGAGACTAGTCAGGGAGAGGTCTGGCACTAATAATGATTGATAGGCCTCTCGCGAAACTCCCGCCGGCTCGCGTTGCTTAAAGCCCTACATGAAAATTACCCATGGGCGAAGCTACAGTCCCAGTGATTTGAAGTCTATAACGAAGACTATTTTGCCACTGACAGCGTAAAATGATAAAATGAAGCAATTTTAAGAAATTTCGTTACTCTGCCATGTCTAGATATGCGTAGGTTTTTTTTTTTTTTTCATTAACTCTCCTTTCTTTGTTTCTTTGTTGTTCACGTGCTCTCATAGAATGATTAGATAAGACAAGATATGATAATGACTTTATTTTAAGAGGGTAGCACGTAACAGTTTAAGTACAACTTGTGACCCTGTGGCCCTCTATAAAGTAATCTAATCAATACATAAAATTAACATAAATGAAAGTAATGATAATTTGATGTATATAGTTTAAAAACCTATTAAAAAGAAAAATACATAAGTATATATACTAAAAATTTATAATAAAAAAAACCATGCTAAAATATCATGATCCATATTATAAAAAGTTCATATCACTATTTTGTTTACTAAGTAAATTGTTTGTAACTTTCTTTGTCAAAGCTTTGGCATTCTTTAGTTCTTTAAGGTCTTTATCCAGGTTATTCCATTCTTCGATTGATCGTACAGTAAATGTTCGCCCACGTTCTGTTTCATTTTTCTAACGGGGACAATTAAAATTTAAGTTACTAAAGCGGGTACTTCTATTGTGGGTGTCAGAGTTCAATTTTAGCATTTGCTTCAGATAGACTGGCGTCTTTCCTAAGATTCTCAGTTAAGGAGTAAAGAACATCTAATTGCATAAGATTCATGGTGGTAAAATGGTATCCAGTTTATTGAACAGTGAAACAGAACGAGAGCGGGGTTCGGCGTCCAAGATGATTCTCAGTGCTCTTTTCTGTAACTTAAAGATGCTGTTTATATTTCCTTTTTATGTTGACGTCCATATATTGGCACCATAGAGAATAAAAGGCTTGATCACTGCTTTATAGTAAATTTCTCTTTGGTTTCTCTTCAAATATGGGCTATGAGCAGGCCAATTCGTTTTGAGATCTTTTTAGCAAGGATTTCACAATGATTTGTGAAGTCAAGATCTTCATCAACCTCGATTCCCAGGATTTTATGTGAATGGACATTCTCAATTGGTGAATTGTTGAGAATTATAGACAGTTGATCTACACTGCTGTTTTGTGCTAGATGTTGCTTTTCCATGCGTTTTTTCAGTCTCTTGCCCGGCTAATAAGCATTGATTTCGTTTTCTTCTCGTTGATGATCATTTTATTCATTGTGATCGAGAACAGTGACTATTTCATTCGCTGTTGTTGTAGTTGTTACTGCTTATGTGTGTGTGTGTTTGAGGGTAGCTCTATCGAACATCGATCACGACCCTGAATGGATTTGAGTAAAATGAAAAATACGATATTTCAACATGCAGCACAAAGGTGGTCTTCGGTATCACTCGCTATTGTTTTTATATGATCCTTAGAGTTGTCTTAGATGAACAAACACAATCCTCAATTTTTATCAGAAGCCAAAGATATGTAAACATCAAAAGGACAAAAAAAAAATATGCTGTTTCATGACTGAGATGATTTTTTTAGACTGTTTTCGTGAAATCGATTCGACCACCAAAGCCGGTTTTCGGAAATTAGAAAATTATAGAAATCCGTTCTTATTAGCAGTACAAAAGCACGTTCGCTTATTTGTTTGTTTTAGACATTTTTTATCCTTTTGTATCGTTTACTGTTTACTTAGAGAAGAGATGTTCTTTTGTTTTGCAAAAATGCTAACAATGTTTTGTGTATGCGGCGGCACCAATCCAAATGCTATCGACGGAACTAACCAAATCGCTTAAACAGGAAACTGAGTCATTCCAAAACCATTTTAAACCTTCTAATCGTCAATTTTCACGAAGAAATTTCGAGTCAAATCTACTCTGACCCTTGCCGAAAATCAAGATATTTAATAGGCTGGAACAGTCAGTCTGCAAGACTTCATATCTCAATGCGTATTTTCGAGGGGTACGTGATCGAGGGACTTATCCCGACATCCGGGTGTCGCGTCATGTTTACGTCACTGTTTCTAAGATCAGATACTTATCGACTAAACGGGCGTTCTGTGACATGCCGTAAAAAATTGCTCGCCAAAACGTTGCTTGCCTGCTAGGACGATTTTCACTTTTCTAATAAAATCACGAATACATTAAGAGCAAGCTTATGAGATGTACATTTGGACGGAAGAACTAGCTGGGAATATCGAGATAAGTGATATGTATAGGGAACTGCGTGAGTTACCGTGCCAGCAATTAACTTTAATTAACTTTAATAATAGCCTTTAGCCGGACGTTAGGTATGAACTACAAGTATCTCTTTCATGTTAATGAATTTTTCGTCGTTTCCTTTTTGTATTTTCGAGCTAAACTAATTATCGTATACAATCGAAAATCAACTCCATTGCATTTTACTCGGTTATCACCATTAAATAATCTCCTTTAATGATGCAATAGTTCTGTCACTTGTCAGAACTGATGTTCCTTTAAATAAAAGCAAACTTCTGCCTTGTGTCAACATGTCATTGAATTACGATGCCTCCTGACCACAATGAAGATGACTTTCACTGATGTATATTACGTGTATTTAAACTTGACCTTTGCTATGAGGTTATCCTCGCTTTTCCCTCAGCAGTAAAACGCGAATTTAAAGGAGCTGCTGTTAATACCTGCGCCAGTAACCATGGAATCTAAGTCACCGGACGAGCGAATGTGCTGTAAATCGTTCAAAGCGTCTCAAAGTACCGTGTTGTACTACGTTATACACTTTGTGCTTGTAACAACCGTGACATTACCGACATTATTTTACATTTTCCAGCCGGATCATCCTCCACACACGAAACACAATGGGTAAGTAAGTAAACACTATTTTTCAGTTTTCACCTAAATAATCGAAGGAACGGGGACGGAAAAAAACCCGCATGAATTCAACTTTCCTAATTCTTCTTCTAACGATTCCCCTTTTACATATCTTTTCATCAAGTAGACTACATAAAATTACAAACTTCCATCTCCAATAGGTGGCTTCAACTAGGTGTTTTGATCCTGGCCGATAGCTTAATTTTAACTCTCAGTTAAAGGTGTTTGATTTTCTCTAACAGGTGTTCCTTGTCTGGAAAGAACTGCTATTTGCAGGAAAGGGTTTTGTTTTGATTTGTTTATAGCGCGCTTATAACACCTCCTTGGCAAAGTATGATACAGAATTAAACGTAGATGTTTTCATTTGGGTATGAACATTTATGATTCCCTTGACAACTCATATTTGCGAAAGACTTAAGGTGCAATTGTGAACGCTTAAGCGAAACAATCTCGGTGCCCTATACTTTCTCTCAGATTTGATTAAACCTCTAACCTTCGTTCTTGAATATCAAAACACCTTGAGCAAGATGAAGCTCGGTAGCGTTGAGTGAGAAATGTCGAAAATGTTCACAATCGGTTAGATGATGACTGACGTAATTATTTAATTATCTTAGGGAAAAAAATTCCTGTTAAAAAACCTTCCTTTTCATAGGTTAAATACCTATAAACAAAATGATTTTTCACAGTTTCTGGTAGGAAGATTTTTATCAGACAAAGGGAAATTCTGAAGGGGTTTTCTTCGTTTGACTCATTCCTAAACCGGACAACTGTAGGAGGCGTAAATAAATAAACTGGGAAGATCTCGACTATCTTGCGAGGACTTGGAGAAAACGCAGCAAGATCTTATCACTTATATGTGGTATCGGTTAGGTATAGCAAACAAAATAAAAATACCCCCAAATAAACCTTAGACGTATGTATGTATGTATGTATACAGAAATGAAATAAACGAAAGAAATAGTAAAGGTTTAACTATTAAAGTATTTAGAGTTTTTAAACCCTATTAATCTTTTTTAGCCGTTGCGACATTTGTAGTTTGTTCATGATCCTACACAAGAGATGTTATTCTCAGTATGTGGTGTTACAATGTGAATTTGACGCAGAAAACAACATGATCTTGATTCTGTTCCAGACGCATCCAGAAAGTCACAAAGGTCAAACATTTTCATATCTCATTACTGTTTTATAACGTGCTACATAATTGTACAACTGTGAAATAACTTTTTCCGGTGTTTTTTAAGCATGAAAATGGAAGGGCCATCTTTCTCGTCGATGCATGACATAATTAGGGTGCGACATTATCGTCAAGCCAAGGAACGTCCGCTTTAATGTCTTTCTTTACTAAATCGACTTCAGCTCCATATAACACTCATGTTTCGACTCCAGCGGATTTAAAATTGTTGCAAGCCTCCACAAAAACTGCCTTGCAAATACACGGTGCCATTAATTTCCTTTGCCAAAAACAACACGGTGCACATAAATTTTTTTTAACATTGCAGCCAAACTTTGGAATGCGACTTAATTTTGAAATGCGACGTAATCGACTAATACTAAAAGTAAACAATAATTCGAGGATTAATTTTTATTATCTTTCGCGTGGGATTTTGATTTTCGTGTTCATAGCCCGTGGTGTGGCGGTAAGGCAAACAGAACTGCCCGGCAAATTAAAGAGTTTTCCCTTTTTTTGACATTTGTTTACATTGGAAACTATATATTTATATTGGGTAGGATGTTTATAAAGGGCAGCATCTATGACTAGGCGAAAATATGTTGGCAGGGCTTCCCGGAAGGACAAAAAAAAAAGCGTTTATGTTAAAAAAGCTGTCGCAGAGGTCTTACATCAAATCTATTCACGTTATCCTTGTCATGCGGTCCCTTTCAAGAGGGAAACTGCCCACCGTTGGTATCATACCAACGACTTACAGTCAAATCTTCAGAGTTATTTTTAGAGGAACCTGTAGGTTTTGCTCGTTATACTTTGCGATAAGGGAGTAGCTAAGAAATTAAATTACATATACACTCAAACTTTCTAAAACGAAAATATAAATTACTATACGCCTATTGATCTCTCCCACTTTCTTTTGTTCTCCTTCTTTGAATGTTCCTTTGTTATTTTTGTTAAATATCGCTCTTTCGTTTGATTACTAATCAATTAATTTTGGATGCTTTTTTTATTCATTCCACAGAACTTCCTCTCAAAAAATTGGATATGCGTTGAACTCTTCTGATCATTTTACTCAGAAGACAAGAAATTTCACAATAGATAAAGGTAAACTGGAGTAGGTTTTGAATCATTTAATACCCAGTTCTTAATAGTCAGGTCTGGTTTCTTTTATCGCTTAAACAGATCTTCCGCTCCAATGCAACTCGCCCCTACTCCCCGATAACGAAACCGGTCTCTGTCGACCGCCGTGCGCCTGGACTACACAGTCTCCTTTGACGCAGAAGGCGTACTTTGTTGTGATAGTGGTTGGCTTGTGGCTGGCACTTATTGCGACAATTATAACGTTCATCACTTGGGCCAGTATCAAAAATCTGTAAGTATTTGTTAGAGGAATTTCTTTTGATTGTCGAAAAAAATGGGATTTCAACACTGTTTTGTGATTGGTCCAGAAAACTTGCGCCAAAACCAAAAGCAATCGTAACTCGATTATTCGCATTTTCCCGCGCTTGAACGCTTCTGGTACACGTGTGTTTACTTTGTTTTCTCATTGGCTTCTTCAGATAATTAACGTTGATTGGTCGTTGTGGTTGCTTTTGGTATACTCCAATGAGAACAAGTGTCAGGTCTCTGGGCGTTCTGATTTGATTTGATTCTTAATTCTTTTCTCTGTTAACAGCCGAAAGTTTCCTCATGTTCTGCGATTTCATATCATGGTCTGTTGTGTTATACTCGGTAAGTGATGCTTTATTTCTGGTATAAAATGATGCAGTAGCTTTTCAAATTTTATTCGTTTTGACATTATTCAAACGAGCGTTTTTCTGGAATAAGTGAAACTCTGAGTTTTCCTTACTGTTTCTTTTTCCTTAATTTGTAGGAAACTGCAAAATGCTTCCCATACACATGAGGCCTGAAAAGACTTTCTGCCGCGGTCAGCTTTTTTGGGAGCCCACTGGTCACTCTTCTTTAGCCACTGTAATTCAAGGTAACTTGAACAAATAGATGTCATCAATAGAGGTATAGAGGTATTTCCACAACAGAAATGAGAGGATAGAAATTGAAATGCAGCAGAACCTCAACTCTAGCATGCTTTTTCCTTCACAATAATGTTGATAGTCCCCCTGAGGAAATGTGGGATAAAGGTGGAAATTCATTCACATATAGGCCTGGGAATAGTCTTTCTCAGTCTTAAACAAATCTTGGTTTGTCACTACCCAGTGAAGTGGCGAACAGACTGACCGTTAATTCGCAATTAAAGAAACACGACCACTTTTCTCACTATTCAGCACATCCGTCTATCCCCCACTTTCCGTCCTCGTTCTTCAAGCAAATCTTTGGGAGGGGTGGGAGGGACGAGATGGTTAACGAGAAGCAGGTTTAGATTGGGTCTCCTGAATGCCCTGAACTTGATAGCTGTATACCATAGGCATCCTACTCTGATCCTTTAGTCATAACAGACTTTTCTATGTTAAACAGGTGCGATGACTCACTATTTTGGTCTGGCTCATTCACTCTGGGCCATGTGTTTCATAACAAACACTTACGCTGTGATCGTCCGCGACAATAGAGCCGTCTTCAAACATCCAATCAAAATTCACCTCATACAGTCTCTATTGTGCTGGCTGGTGCCCGCAGTTATTGTGACCTGCTGCCTCTATATTTCTCCACCTGGATACAAATTCCTCTTTATTGATCTAATGGCTGCTGGTGCCGGAAGCGTACGAATGGCATACTTTGCTGTCACGTTACCCATGCAAGTCTCGCTGGGTGTGTCCCTGTGCTTACTTTGGAGTATTGTGTGGCATCTCAGAAAGGTAGGTGCGGTAAAGTTGTAAATTGGAAAAGTATGTTCTTGTAGTATGATATTCCAGAATTGGGAAGTATATCTAAAAAAATACTGTGAGTGTCCTTTGACATCAAGCTTTCAGAATGGTATATCTCCTTTGGGGTAAAAAGTAGCAGCACACAGATTTTAATATCTCTTTTGTTCACGCAGGCTCGCTTGGACTCTAGAAAGCGTGTTATCCGTGCCAGAGAAGAAAGAATTTCCATGCGAAGAGTTGAGCGCCAGTTCCTGAGCATGGCAGTAGTAATCACGGTAGTTGTGGGCGTGGTAATGTCAGTGAACACGGTGACGCTCTATCGCGTGAGGGGTTTTATTCATGATGCTGAAGTTTACTTCGATTGTTTACTGGTAAGGCTACTCTCAACGATTAAAAACTGTTGAGCCGTTCTTATACACAACGTGAATTATATTTTTTTTACCAAGTTGAATGAGGTTAGTGTTAAGAGAATCAGTGGCTAAATCCTTTACTGCGTTTCATTCCGAAAGTTCCAATCAGAGTTTAGTTTTAGCTCCGACGGGAGTCAGTGTATTATGTATTTGGCAACTAACTCCCTTAAACTGTCGTGCCTTCCTCGACTCAGGAGGACACGGGTAGTGACGAGCGATCACTCCAGGCACCCGGCCTTTTAAGAATTAACAAATGGTAAACACCACAGCGTGCACTATTGAGTTATGGATGCACGCGGGAGGTTGCTAAGCACGAAAGAAGCGTAAGAGTCGCTCGAGGCGATAGCCGAGAGCGACTCTAGCTTCTTGAGTGCTTAGCAAACCTCCCAAGTGCATCCATAACTCAGTAGTGTACGGTGTGGTGTTTACCATTTGTTTTATAACATAACATTGATACATTGTAGCCAAAGAGTTCCCTTTTATTTAACAAATCTTACGTGACCAGAAAAAACAAGCGCGCGCGGAAAAATAGTCTTTGCATTTGCTCACGTCAGCAGCGTACACCCATGGGCAAATGGGGGACGCTAAATTGACCAATCAGAGCGCGAGCTTTACTTTGGTTATGTTATAAATACTGTTAGGGTAACTTACGATGGACTAACATCTCATTTAGCGCAGGGGGAGGGGGTGGGAATGGGGAAGTCGTTTTCACGAGGGGGTGGAGAGGAGTGGTCGTTTTTCCGGGGGGAGTGGGGAGGGGGTAGTCGTTTAACCACTGATTAATCTTCATTTTACGAAAATGAAATAACTCTTGCAACAGTGGTCTTCGATAAACTGATCGTTCAAGTTGTTCATATTACTTAGTCCGATACGGGCTTTATCTCCTTCTTTTTAGGTCTCTAAGGACTGCAAACCTCCCTCCTGTAACACGGTGCTATCTCTGATAAACGTGGTAGCCCCTGCCTTCGCTTGCCTCGCATTTTTCTTCCTTCTCCTGATGAATAAAGATTGTCGCAACATCTGGAAAGGCTGCTTCCGAAGAATCACAAAGCTTTTTGAGTTTTGTAAACCACCCCCACTAAAACTCCGCGCTGATACAGACCGCTCAAGATGTTCCTCAACACTCACCGTGCTCTCCGTTGACCGCAGGGATTCGGAATTATTCTTTCGACAGTCTTTCGCGTTACCAGGATATATCCCAGGACTGGATCCTCAGCAAACCCGGCAAAGAGCGTCCAGTTTAACTTTCCCTGTCAACAAACAAATAATAACTGTCTCAGATTTAGATATCCAAATTAAAGTTACTCCGCCATCAGATGCAGATGCAGAATTGCGACCTAGGTGCAATTCTGTCCCTGTATTTCTGCTGCAAGATTTAGATTCACGGAGAAGCTGTAATAAAACTGCTACTCTTTCATCCGTTGAATCACTCTCTAGTGACCCTAGTGAGATATCGGCCGCTAACAGTGAAACACCGTTAGAAACTGGGGAGAGTTTTATCCAGGAAATATATTCTTCGAAATTATAATAAACGGAACGACAAAACTCTTTTATTTCAAATTTCAGCCGACGAGAGGTTAAACTGCAATAGGAGACAGAATGTTGGGACAGACCTTTACTCTACTCAGTTTTCCTTTGTTTTGCTTTTCTTTTCTTTACTAAAGCTCGCCATTGAATCAGAGGAATTCCTACTTGAAGCTCAAATACTACCACCAGTCATATTGGAAAAATTTATCAGTGTCGGCTTGACAAAGAGTCAAAAAAATACTAAACCGTATACATTTCAAAGCGGTTATAGGTAAAAGAGCAAGAAGGGTATCCGTTAATTATATTTTCTTGAGAGCGTTTTAACTTCATGTTTCGACTACCTCTGTCGCCAGTTGCAGCAGACCTCGAATGAAAAGATAGATAAATCGATTTCTTCTCCCCAGAAATCGATTTCGCGGTGCAATGTCTATAAAACATGTGCATAGATTATACAGCATTCAGTCAACTGATTGATGTACATAACTGAATGTATAATTTATAATTTTTTCAATATACTGTGGCAATTTTCAGGTCTTTTTTTCTGGTCACCCTGAAAAAAATTATGTACGCTCGAACCCAAATTAGCGGTCAAGTCAGGTGAAGCCACTAACACTCGTTTAAGAAAAAAAGAAAAAAGAAAAAAATTACTCTGTTTCTTCCTTTTGGAATCATATTTCAAACCTCTGAAGAAACGTTAAATATTGCTAGTGATTAAAGACTTCTGATGGTCACACGAACTATAACATAACTCTGGCGCATTTAATTTCAGCAACGACGGATGTAAGTAATTATTATGAACGTTTTGATCAGCAGAAAATAAAATTAATTCACATGGTGCTATTGCGATTTGTGTACATTCTAATTTAATAAAAGACTGATGACAAAGAGTTCTTTGAGGTTGTTAGCATTCTTCTCTATATTGGCTGGTATCACTGAAAACGCTCTTTCTTCTCTCGTGCATAATCAGAGTAGTCGAGTCGTTCCCTTTTCCATGGTTCTCCTGTCAACATAAGGGAAGTAATTATATCATTTCAAGAGGAGAAAACGAAGAACAGTCATAAAGTTTTGTATAAAAAAAAAAATACCAAATCAAATGCGGTTAAAAGGAATTGTATGCGATGTCAGTTTTAGCGTCCTGATCCTGAATTGTCAAATCTGTTCAAAAACATTATGATGTACTTACATCACGGTTAGATTTTGCGGGAAAGCTGTCTCCGACTAATAAACAGAAAAAAAAAGTGTATTTGAAAGTTGTAAAACTTTCAAAAAAACTCAGTAAACAAACTTATAGGGTGAATGACGTACAAAGGAGACGATTCCAAAAATTAATGACAGATGATAGCCATACCTCTGCATGTACTGATCTACCGGAAGTTGACAATCATACCACGTACACTTGCGAGTGGGAACAGTTCCCAAGATCCTTTGTGTGAGATCCTTTCACTATTTCTCATTTTGGCAGCTGTACAATTCGAAAAAATAAACTTCAATCATTAAGTTTGGCGTTTCCTGATTGAAATCGAAAGAATTTTTCGGGATTCATCCAACGGGATGCTTTCCATCATGCATCAGCGCTTGTCGTGATTACATATCACCTCTGTGCAAATACGTCACCTAAATTGGTGTTAGGTTACATCTCGCAGTCATAATCATGTCGTCGATGTTGTTATTTCACCGAGCATTTCCTACTTGACCTGTGCCAGACTAGAAACTCTCTGTTCTTTGTGTGCTGATTATTTTAACAGCCGCACTAGTGATAATCCCCTCGTGAACACAGCTTCAACTGAAGAGTCAGTGTGTTATTGTAAATCGATGATGTCCCGTTTCAACCTTCCTTATTACGCTGGCCGCTTGGTTCTTGTAACCCTTCTCATAGCACCGACATTGTTTTACGTTTTTCGGCCGGATCATCCACCCCACGCCGATTTCTATGAGTAAGTATTGAACTGAATACACGAACAGTATCAATGGCGTAGGTGAAGCAATATATTCAAATATACATATAAAGATGTAGATGGATTTCTTTCATAAAATGCTCCGTTTGAAAAGTGCAGGACCGCAACCAATTTGTTAAGGTTATCTTTATCACTGAACACCAGGGACCGCTATAAAAACATACTAACAAGGGTTAATTCAGACATGTACCAAGTACTAGACTCAATGCTCATTGATTGTGGGAATTGAGGGGAAAATGGCTCAAAGATGTCGTGTACAGACACGAATTGTTGCGGGCGGCGAGTGTCAATCGCTACATGCTTGTGCATACGTGATAATTGTGTGTCGAGGATCAAACATTTTGTTATAAGTTAAGCTGTTAGTAAATAAGGACGTTTTATGAATTGTTATTTCACTTTCGCATGTTACAACCCGTATATTTCAAAGTTTTCCGGTTCACTTTAGTCTGATCGAGTCTGGGGAAGATTAGAAGAGGTTCAATGCTGACACTCACGTATCCATTTTTTAAAATGGATATGTGAGGTGTTGTCTTTCCCGTGCTGTTTAAAGTCAGAATTTGTGAGATACCCTCCCCCAAAAAATTTAAGAAACTTCAATCGAGTTATCATACGGTAGTTGTAACTTTTCCTGATGATTGCCGACATAGTACGCCAATAAAGAAAGAAAAACGATCAGTAACGAACTAAGCAAGAGTATTTTCTCGCTACCTCCCGGTTTTTCCTGATCTTTCTTGAGTTTCGAAACAGCTGGCGTAAATTTCATCGGAAGCTGCTCGTAACAAAGAAAACACTCAAAAAAGAAATAAATCGGACGCTTTTTTGTTGGATCAGTAGATATAAAATTTGGCTTTATGTGTTGGAAAATGTGAGATGTAAACAACGTTGACCAGGCTATGCGATATTTCTAACCACTTTGATATCGTTTTAAAAAGTAACAAGACGTGATGTTTACGATTCGTTATGTTTATGAATGAATTGGCTTGCTAGAAATGATTTATCTGTATACTTTTCATTTGAAGCACGATTCTTTTAATCAAAATGTTTTCACGCGTGTGTGCTGGAACAATTTTGTAATATTATTATATAAAGGCCACATCATCAACGCTATGTAAGAACTAATTGTCTAAGGGGAAAATTTATTTCTATTCATTTATTTTTAAATGCTCGTGACTGTCTTATCCTTGCTAGTTAGGTCAAATGTTAAGCGAAGGTTCAGACGAATTTTTCCGAGTTATTCGAAACCTTTTATGATTTATAACGAGTGGATTTATTTGAGTTTTGAAAGTTCACTTATGGCTGTCAAATCTAAAGCAATATTAAAGCATTCAAACACGATCTGATAGGCGATGATCGATAAAGTTTAATCCGGCGGCGAAAACGACAAGAAGATTACCAAAGCAACGGTTTCACAAGCAAAACAAACCCAAATTTGTTCACCAATGATCGACTCACATCAAGTGGACTTCAAGTACAAAATACACAAGCGTACACTTTTTTTAGTCTCAAGGCGTTTTCACCAATGTTTCACCAAGGCGTTTTCACCAATGATCGACTCACATTAAGTGGACTTCAAGTACAAAATACACAAGCGTACACTTTTTTTAGTCTCAAGGCGTTTTGCTGGCAAAGGTTCAGTCGCGGTATACAGGTTATAATTTTCGTCCATCCAGATCAGTTTTTCATAGAAAGTCGTCTTGACGTCGTCGTAAAATTCTGTTGATCGGAGTCAGGGTTACTTTTAATAGTATTTGGTTGTTTCGCCTCTTGTGGAGAAGTGATCTAGTTATTTTAATTTGCCAGATTGCCCGCCCTGTTGGGACAGGGCTTTTCAAGTTCCCAAATACAATTAGCTTTGATGCTTCTTCAATGTTTTGATGTTGAGCGAGTGTTCCAAATGTGCAAAAATTATGTTCGGCTGCTCAACATATATGTCTCTTTACTGTGCTGCAGGCCTATAAATTGGAGATAACCAGAGTGGAAAAAGAAAGTTGTGTTGCTCTGATACGCAGAATAAATGGATAATAGAACTGAATTTACGCATAACCTTTTAACATTCAGTAATGTGGAAAGCCTTAATCCTCGTTCTTTAATTTTTTTAGATCTAATTCCACAAGGACAAATCAAACCTCAAGCAGTAAAGGTAAATTGAAAATTTCCTGTCTTTTTTTTTTACTGCCATGGCAACTGTGAAAACTTTCGACTGAAATCACAGCGATAAGTGCCAATACGATATTATTTCTATTATTAGACGCCGGGAAAAAGTTCTCTACTTCTGCTTTCTGTCATTCAGACGATCAAGAGAAAAGGAGAGCACGCTGTGTTTATTTTAACTGTAGATGTACATAAAACTTCATCACTCATTGTTAGAGTTCCTTATTTCTCTTTTTCTCCAACAGATAGTCCGCTCGAGTGCAACTCACCCCTAATCCCGGATAATAATACCGGCCAATGTCGACCGCCGTGTGCCTGGACCTCACAGTCTCCTTTGACTCAGAAGGTGTACTATGGAGTTGTTGTGATTAGTCTGTGGTTGGCGCTTATTGCAACAATCATCACGTTTATCACTTGGGCCAGCATAAAAAGCCTGTAAGTTTTGCTTAAAATATTATTCTGGAACAAGTATTTTCAACTAATTAGTGTTCTTAACAAACCAGTAGGTTACCAGAAATATTGCGAAATCTACGGAATGAATGTAATTTATTTCTAGAAATCCCAGGATGAGTTCACGTTATGTTACAAACCCGAGCTAACGTTATTCTACGTTTTTCTTTTTCTTTTTTCAGCCGCGAGTTTCCTCACGTTTTACGTTTTCACATAATTCTCTGCTGCATTTTGCTTGGTAAGAAGCCGTGTTGTAAGGGGAGATGTTCTTTTTATAAATTGTAGAGAACGAGGATAAATTTTGCTTTAGGTTTTGAACCCATGTCGAAAAGATCCATTAGTGAACAAATACATTAAGTTTGTGATTAACACTCTTGACAATCACAAAGCCTCCTCGACGTATTGGACTAATAAAATGGATTAAGAAAGAATTCATGCCCACAAGCCGAGTTTTTCTAGTAGCAATACCCCTGCAGTGTTAGTTCATGATGGGCGGCCCCCCACCCCACCCCACTGGTGGATGGAGAGGCATCGTCGAAATAAACTTGGATAAATCTTTCAAGTTTCGACAGTTTGGCTAAGCGCAATTACATCTAAAGGATTAATCATGTTTTCGCTCTTTGTTAATCGCCTTTCTCTTTTACTTAGCCTGCTTCAAAATGATTCCAGTACGGATAGGACTTGAGAAAGTTTTCTGTCGTGAACAGGCCTTTTGGCAGGCAGGAGGTCATTCTTCGCTCTCTGCAGTAATTCTAGGTATGCTTTACATACTGACTTTGTCCTGGTTGTGTTCAGTTTTTCATGGATTTTTGCCCAGACATTTGGTTGTAGAATATTGTAACTAATAAACTTGTACATGAACACATTTTTAGATTTTTAACTTTACGATAATGGTACCTTGAACTTTTTGTTTCGGTATCCATCAAGACTCCTTTTCAAAGAACGTAAAAGCTTTTGTGTCTTGTCACTTAAAGCGATCGCAAAAATTTTATAAAGGTGGGAGTCGAAAACACTACTTTCATGTAACATGTCAAAGACAAATTTGTATTTTTTGACTGGTCTAAATAATCGACGAAAAATTGTGAAAGAATCAATGAATTTTTTCTAAATTAGGCTTAACTTATTTCTTCTCCGAGTTCACATTCTTGTGCAGTAACGACTTCATTTCTTCATTGATTGACAGGTGCTGGGTCTCATTATTTGTTTCTGGCGCATTCTTTTTGGGCCATGTGCTTCGTAGCGAATACTTATGCAGTGATCATTCACGACAATCGAACTGTCTTCAAACACCCAATCAAAATCCATCTTGCGCAGTCGATGCTGAGCTGGCTGGTGCCCGCATTCATAGTGGCCGGCTGTCTTTACGTTTCTCCACCCGGCTACACGTTTCTCTTTATGGATCATATGTCTGCAGGTGCACAGAGCATTCAAATGGCTTACTTCGCCGTCACGCTACCCCTGCAAGTCACGTTATTTGTGTCACTTAACCTGCTCTGGTCCATCGTGTGGCATCTCAGAAAGGTTAAACTTTTTCTTAGTAACTCAAGCTATAGTGTCACCGCTATTTTCTCAATAGGTTACATTTTTTTTTACGAGCTTGTTAGCTGTACAATTCCCTTGCCCTTTGTTTGCGTTTCCTCCGCACGTGAAATCAAGTAATTGTTTTTCCGGATTGTTCAAGTTTGTATCCAAGTTTATGGCTCTCAGCAACTTTGTGAAAGCCATTTTTTCGCCTAAACTATTCGGTGTCCTCTGAATAAGGGCTGACAGGGCCATAGGCATGACTTTTTAATGGGGGTAATTGGTACTTTTGCCATAAGTACACCCTGAGCCTTCCTGGAATTTGTGTTCGCGTGCTTATGCTACCTCTCTAAAATGAGTGCAGTTAGGTGACAGGCACTATTAACACGAGATAAATCGATTTTGATGCAAGATTGCACAAATCAAACACGGTTACCAAACTTTTGAAAAAATTGAAAGAAATATATATTTTTTTTCTCTCATTAGGCGCGCCTGGACTCGACCAGACGTGTTATTCGTGCCAGAGAAGAGAAAGTTTCCATGCGCCGAATCGAACGTCAGTTTTTGAGCATGGCTGTTGTTATGATGGTTTTAGCGGCAACTGTTGGGTCGATCAATACTATGATAATGTACCGTACGGACAAATTTTTGCACGATGCTGAAATGTACTTTCATTGTCTGCAGGTAAATAAGCTGAAAGACATTCTTCCATAGATGGCGACCTTCCTGCGCCACTGCGATTCAAGTGTCACAATACATTTGCTAGTTTAAAACGGACTCTCCCCTCTTCTCTCCACCCCTTGCAATATTCTTGTATTTACTCGAAAATAAAATCGCATGGGCTGGGACTTTCTATGACAACGGAAAAATATTCTAGTTGGTTGCCTGAGCGAATGACTCCTCAGCAAGTTGTGTGTACAAGGCGCTGCAAATTCTACCAGTAGAAAAATGCATAGAAGAAATGATATTGTTCCGAATAGACAAAATTTTTGTTAAACAGTATAAAGATAAAATTCCGAATCTATCCTATTAAAACCTTTTCGGCGTAAAAAGCTAATTTTGTTAGTGAAATGTAGAAAATAAACAAAGAAATGAATGCAGAAATACAAGACATCGCCACATTTTCACAACCAACCAGTTTACAGTTGCAAATCCATTGATAACTGGTCGCAATGTTGACTTACGTGGGTATTCTCTTAAATTCTCATTGCTACAATTGTGTAATACTGCAAGTAGGAGTGGTCTTTGCGCATAGAACACTTTTCGCTTCTTGTGTAAGATATTCAAGGGTAACCCTGCTTATAGTTCAAGCCTTATTTTTTTTTTACTGACACTTCCACGTGATTTGCTGTCGTTCTTTCAGACTTCAAGTAACTGCACTTCACCCACTTATTTCACTGTGCTTCCACTGATCAACTTAGTGGCCCCAGGCTTCCTCTGCCTGGTGTTCTTTTTCCTGTTACTTATGAACAAAGACTGCCGTCAGATATGGACGGGGTATTTCGCCAAGTGCAAGAAGTGTTTCCGGCTATGTGGACAGCCTTTGAGAAAACCTCGTGCCGACACTGAACTCAGTAAAGACTCCAGATGTTCCTCAGTTCTTACCGTGTTGAGTCCAGATCCCAGAAGTTCGGAGTTGTACGGCAGCCAAACATTGGTTGATCCTAAGAACAGAATACTTCCTTCCTTTCCTTTGCCGCGTAGCGTCGCCAGATTAAAAGCAGAAAGCGTTATACTGGTAGGGATAAAACCTAGAGCATCTACGCTAAGTTTGCCAGCGATGATGGGTCCAAAAGTGAATATTTCAAATTCAACTTTTCAGATCCCTTCGTCACCGAATGGGTTGGATCCACGATCAAGAAGTACTTCAGTACCTGTAATTCTTCAACAAGAACCGGGAACAGCTAGCACCGACAGTGAACAAGGACGCGTTAACTCTTATATTCTCAGTGCACTGTCACGAGATTTAGAAGTTTCGAGAAGTATTAACAGCGAGGATTCTGATGCAAACAGCGAAACTGACAAATTCATTTCGAAATCTTCGGAATCTCCTTCCCCGTCTTAACAAATAGAATTTTAAGCTTAAAATTAACGATCGTACACGCTGAGGCTTTAAACAAGAAAAAATATGAACTTGGACAAGTTAGATATTTAAATGCTAGTGGTTTATGAGTTTACACTACTGAAAACAAGAAAATTTAAGTTGTTATACATTTTCTTTCCTCTTGATCTTAGGCGGGTCAAAGCAATTGTTAGTGGATGCAATTTACTTTTCAACAGCATTTCCAATTGTTGATAGTTTTTTCTGAAGTGAAATATCGCGGCCTAACTTGTGTATAGGAGAAGCTATGATGATGAAAACGATGTCGTCGCATCGACGATCATGAAGACAACGTTGGTTGTGATAATGACTACTAGCTTGTTCCAGACTTTCAGTCAGTAAAACCAAGCGCGAGAGTAAATTGGGACCATTGTGGCAGAGGGAGGTTAGGATCGAGTAAGCGACTCGGCCAAAGCCTCCCTAGTTTTTCACTCTATGGCTGGACCTTTTGCTATTTCGCACGGATTTCGCTCTGTTTTACTTGGTGAAATGCCTGGAACAGTTTAGATAATGACACACTATGGCAGTGACTATGATGATAATGGTGACTACACAGGTGGCACAAGCTCCGTCACAGGCTCTTTCACAGTGGATTATTAAAGAGTTTGTATAGTGGTTTAGTTGGACTTGCTTTTGAGCTCCATAAATGAAAAGTTGTGTGAAATAATCAAAGAAATAAAGTCTTACCTTCATAGAGAGTAGTCTGCGTTGTTCTCCTCGCGATTTGAGGTCGTTTTGATGTGTTTTAGCTTGACGCCCTAATCACCACCGAGTCACCGTGCACAAGATACGGGAAGGTAGGAAACTTCTGTTGATACATGCTCGCCAAAATCGCTCGAAAACAACCCTCAGATACTTTCCCTCGAATCAAAACATGGCACCACGAAAGCCAAATAGTTGCCCTTTAAGTTCAACGAAAAAAATCCCACAAAAGTTGGTTTGTCAAGCAACCAATCCAGCGAGAATTTCAAATTAACGGCCGTTCTGAATTCTTCCAATGCGTGGAAGGAACATCTTGTGCAGCTGAGAGACCGTTAATGCGCGGTCAACCTGGACTATGGGGAGAACCCGTTGAGAGAGATTTGACTAGGGTTCAGGTTGACCGCGCATTAACGGTCTCTCAACTGCACAAAATGTTCCTTCCACGCATTGGAAGAATTCAGAACGGCCGTTAATTTGAAATTCTCGCTGGATTGGTTGCTTGACAAACCAACTTTTGTGGGATTTTTTTCGGTGAACAATTTTTATATACCAAATATTAAGTATTTATTGTCGTGTCTTAAAATATTTATGTTACATCTATGAGAGTGTTTAAGGAGATTTGTAAATTAAAGTTAAGTGTATGGTGACACAAATGGCTGGCTCCATTTTTGTGTATTTAAACCACACAGAATGACCCACAATTCCTCTGATCTTTCTGACGAAGGGCTAGCGCTCGAACTTCAGTTTTAGAAACTATTTCCGATGGCCAATTTACATTATCAACTCAGGTGATAAAACCAGATTCCTTGTAATATTCCCCCCCTCCCCTCCCTAACTCGTAACCGACGCTTCACTGAGCACAACAGTTTCTTTAGCAACTTACCCCTCTGTTTCCTTTTGCAGATTTATGTGAACATCTCCATCTTTTTTCCCATATTTTGCATGACAGCAGTTATTTCTTAGGTTTTTATTTTTTCGGAAATTGGACGTGGACATTTGCAATGATCTCTCTTCCACATCCTTGACGTTTGACATGTGTTTCATCGGCTCAAATCCCTGAACGACAATAGTAGTCAGCGGATCTTTTGAAATGTTATGTAATACACGTTAACGAGTGTCAACAGCAGTCTTGTAAATAATAACCTGAGCCATGGACTTGAAACGTAAAGTAAAGCGATCTGAAAATATCCGCGGATCCAGTAGCGTTACAGATTACAGTGAGTCTGGGAGTATCATTTTACGGGTGCAACATGCTCAATCATTGCTCACAGCCTTGGAAAACATGCGAAGACGTGACGAATTATGCGATGTGGAACTGATAGTGGCCGGCAAAGAAATTAAAGCACACCGCGTTGTTCTGGCCGCCGTGAGTCCTTATTTCAATGCAATGTTTACGAGTGATGTTGTAGAGAGTAAACAGAAGGTCGTACATTTAAATGATTTGGATCCTTTGGCAGTTCATATGGCAGTGGAGTTTGCTTATGTTGCGAGAGTCAACTTAACGGTTGACAATGTCCAGTCACTTTTGACCGTAGCGACTTTACTGCAAATGGACACCTTGGTGGAAAAATGTTGCTATTTTTTAGAGAATGAACTTCATCCTTCAAATTGTCTCGGTATACGGCGTTTTGCCAAGAATCACGGCTGCTTTGTGCTAAGTAAAACAGCCAATGAGTATGCTATGAGAAATTTCAACCACACGACACAAATGGAAGAGTTCTTCCAATGTCCTTTAGAAGAAGTTCTTGAACTACTGAGTGAGGATTCTTTGCATGTGAGGCACGAGGAAGAAGTGTACGAGGCTGCTTTACGGTGGATGAACTTCAAGAAACATGAAAGACTAAAAGTAGTTCCTCAAATAGCAGAGATAATCAGGTTCCCATTGATGGCTTGGGAGTTTCTTGTGACAAAGGTACTGGATGATGGGTTTATCACCGGTCAAGGTGACAACTGTCATCTATTTGAGGAGGCCAGAATGTATCATCTGTGTCCCCAGTTACGCAGTGACATGAAGCATCGCAGCAGATTTCGGCCACGAAAATTGTATGGCCAGGCCGAGTGCATCTATGTCATGGGTGGAGAAGTAAATCCTGGTGAGAATTATTGAATCTTTAGTCCCAGTCCTTTCCCAGAATAGCAAAAACATACTGGAAATGTTGTCTAAATAATCATTGATTCCTCTGTGCTTGCTTACAGGGATGTTACAGAATGTCTCTTTTTCAGAAAATGATCAATTTTAAAACTTTTTTAAGGGCTTCTGTACATAGTGTCCCACCAGTTTCAGCAATTTTTTTGTGTAAATCCAAATTCTTCAGAATTCCCTGATGGTTTGCTGTAATGAATTTATACTTGTAGAAGGAGAGGGACCTGTCAGGGTTAAGAGTCTTTGCCAAGAACACAATCTGATGACCTTATCAGGGCTTTATCCCTGATCTACATACATGACTTGAATATGTACCTGCCATCCAGCAGACCAACTGACATATCGCCTCATCTCCCACAATTCCATGCTCTTATCAATTTATTTAATGTAGTCTGAGTCTTTACATGGTTACAGTCAAATTCCAATAATTAGAACCTTCAAGGGAAATTGAAAAATGCTCATAATTATATTGGGAGTTCAAGTTGTCAGGAGTTGAAAACAAATGATGGGTAATAAAGGAAAAATGGTGTTTTACATTAAATGTGAAGGCAAACTATATAAGAAAATCTTCCCTGGGAGGACCTAGGCTCATTTGTCACTCACTGTTGACGTGTGCGGGTCAAATTTAAATGCTGGTAGACAAACAAAAGGAGCTAATGAGATATCTATTGTTTACTTCCACCAGCATGGTGGCAATGAGTTAGCGTGCAAACCACCTACTTCGATCTCAAATTTACCGCCACAAATGAAGACAGTTTCCATTGGAGAAAGGAAATACAAATCTCAAAAATTCTTGTATTGTGATGAAGACATAAAACAATTTTGAGGAATGCGCCCGCTGTTCACTGCTTTGGAGTAGCTGTAGCTCAAGCTGACTTGACTCTAAGAGTTCTACATCACACGACGGTTGATTGACAAATGGTCCAGTGGGACCTAAGGCTCCTTTCATAGCGTGCCTTCGTGTTTAAACATTTTGATCAAATTTGATTATAGAGAAGTGTAGTGAAAGTGGGAGACTAATTTACAGCAGAAATCACAACATAACATAAATGTTTTGGATTACAGCACACTGATTGTTTTGATTTGTTATATATTGACAGATGTGGTTCAACATGGTTTGAGTTACTGAGTATAAAAATATATACATTGTACTTAGAGAATGGTCTGAAGGGGAACCAAAAACTGCTTTGAGTTAGAGGGAGGTTCGAATAATTGAGAGTTTAAATTATCAAGGGTACAATAAGAGTAAATGTATGACAGAAATCCTGGGAAATAGATCTTGGTACAAGTACAGGCACAAGGCTCAAGTTAGTGAGGGTTTGAGTTATTGGGATTCAACTGTATTTTCTTTCTGTTGTAATTGTTTTTTCTTAATTTATTGATTATCATTACCATGCGACAATTTAAAGGCCGATGCACAGTGAGAACTGTGGAAAAGTACAACCCTACATCAAACACATGGTGTGAAGTGTCTCCAATGTCAACCACTCGCCGAGGACTTGGAGCAGCTATTTTAGATAGTATTCTTTATGTTGTTGGTGGATCAGATGGCATAGCAGCCTTAAATCAGGTATTAGTTATCATTATTAGCAGTATTTATATGTATCAGGGTGGCTCATAGTACATTGAAAAGACATGGATCTTGCTGACTATTCTGATCTCAAAATTTTGGTTAGCCTTTGTGATCTGTCATCATCATCATCATTATCTTTATTTGCCTTATTTTAACAATACAAAGATTTATTTACGGCATTAACAGCTAGTCTGGAGGCAAGGGGACCCAAGAAGCCACTGGGCTTCTTGGGTCTCCTTGAGCTAACCAGGAGGCTAACCGCCTCCTGGTTAGCTCAATTGGTTAAAACGCTGGATTGTGTTGTGGGAGGTTGAGGGTTGGAGCCCCGGCTGGACCAATACTCGTGGTCTTAAAATAACTGAGAAGAATTTGCTACCTTTCTATAACATCAGTGAAATGGATAGATATTCTAGTCTTCTCGGATAAGGACAAATAAAGTGGAGGTCCCGTCTCCTGCAGGGTTAGGGGTAGGAGATGTTAATTTCCCACACATATGATTACTGTGAGATGGATGTCCTCCCCTGGGGTGGGATGTGTGGGGGGAAAAGGTGAGGTCGTTACATGGACTGAAGCGGCTGCCAGAGGCACCTGATAATGCTGACGTCCGATCTCAACCTTAGTAATACTGTAGACCTTAGCAATTCAGCCTATACTGTTATTAAGGTATCGAATCATTCACTTTCGCTTTCACTGACCTGCACAACACATGACACTTATGGGAGAGCCACCTCACTTACAATAATAAATCAAGTAAAGAAAAAGTGCTGCAAATGTGTAGCTTGGCCAATTCAGTGATTATTTAAGTAAAAACTCTTGCATTTTTGTCATGAAGCTAAGGAAGTTTGATGAATGAGTGACTGAAATAGAAAGAGAGTTCCAAATTTTAGGACCTTGGTAGAGAATTGTAAATTGCATGAGATTTGTATGGCACAAATACATTCAAAAATTAGTGGCTGTTCTGGTACCTCATTTGAAAACGCATGATTTTTAGTAAATTTTATTTTAGTCTTCTCAATTTATTCAAAAATTGGTCATATTGTTTACATTTTAAGCATTGCTCTGTAATTTCCATATACCGTATTATATTCAATTTGATGCCAATATGATAACATCAATCAACCAATCACCATAATCAATTCTATATTACAAACTAAAATTACAGTAGTTGAATAAATTCATTGTACTTACTGAGACGTGTAGTGTTATTTTGAATTTTTGTTTTTTTAGGGGGAGGGGTGGGTTGGGGGCTTGATAGAGGGGGTTTAATGAATTTCTTCTTCTAAAGAGGGGGACTTATTTGAGGGGAGTGGCTTATTAGAGGGGGGACTTAAGAGAGGATTTACGGTACTTAAGGTTACTGTGCACCTTCAGGGCTGTCTTGCGTGCAAGTGAGGTAGCGCATCTGATTTAAACTGTAGATATCTAAATCCCTATATCAAATTAAAGCTTATAGGACTGGCTATCAGACTGTTCCAAAAATTTTGAAAAACAATGAATTGTTGATTTTTTCACAACTTCTAAACGCGAGTGCCTGAATCACCTTTTGAACGTTACATGTTAAAGTGAATTTTGAAATTCGCTTATTTAATGTGTTCTGCCGTTTTCAGGGCCAAAGCGCTAATAAAACATGTGTGTGATTTGCCATATTCAATTTCAGTGAAAAGTTACAGAATATTTTTGAAATAGGATCAAAAAAAATGTGGAGTGATCGTACAAAAATTGCTCTTGAAAAAAAAGTATTAAGAAATAAAAAATTCGGAGACACGTCTTTGTTGCTTATATGTAAAACTAGCTACTGTCAAGAGCAATCGAACAAATTCCCTTTGACTTGTAGCTCTTAAAAGGTGATTTGGGCGCTTGCATTTAGAAGTCATGAAAAATTCGACAATTAATTTTTTTTTCAAAATTTTTGGTATAGTCTGATAGCCAGTCCTATAATCTTTAATTTGATATTGGGGTTTAGATTAATCTACAGTTTAAACCGGACGTACTACATCGCTTGCATGCGAGACATCCCTGAAGGTGCATGGTAACCTTCTATCAGGAAAAGTTGTTTTTTGATCTAACACCAAATTCTCATAACTAATGTACAAGGATATGTGCAGCAGCTATAGGGGAGAATCAACAACTAGATCTTGGGAGTTAAAAGAAGATTGACTTTCTTCCACTCCCACTTCATGTCCTTCTGTCTTCTCCTCCTTAATCTTTTTTTTTTCAATGGTATTTCTTCCTAAAGCTTCTATTTTATTGCCCTCCTTCATTTCTCCTCACCTACACTGTTTCTCGTGCATAACAAATCTTTCCTAGGTAGAACAGTATGATCCATGCTCTGACAAATGGACCCCAGCCGCAAGTATGATAGAACACAGGAGTAGTGTGGGAGTCGGAGTTCTTGATGGCTTATTATATGCAGTTGGAGGGTATAACGGACAAGTCACTATTAACACAGTCGAGAGATATAATCCAAGAACTGAAGAATGGAACATGGTCGCTGAGATGAACACAGCACGCAGCATGCTTGGGGTAGCCTCCCTGAATGGTCAGCTTTATGCAGTTGGTAGGTTGATCCAGTATTCAGAGAGATCAATATGTGATGAATCTTTAAAGACAGTTTAATGAAGATTGCCAAAAATTACTTTACTAAATATAAGGGGTGAATTATGAGGCCTTTAGCAACGGGAACTGGCAAGAGGTTTTGCAAGGAGTCTAAAAGTGTGATTCCCTTATTGAGGGCAAGTGTCCTTGTCGAGCCATAAATGCTGGTACATTTTGATACATTTCTTCCTCAACAAGTTTCCTTTGCCTTTTCCAGGTGGCTATGATGGTGTGACTGATCTCTCCTCTGTAGAGTGTTACAACAATCAAACCAACCAGTGGCAGCTAATGTCATCCATGAAGACTCCACGTTCTATGGCTGGTGTGACAGTTTTAAATGATGTTTTGTTTGCTGTGGGTGGATGCAACCATCAGAGTTTAGAAAGTGTTGAGATCTATAAGCCTGAAACTGACACCTGGATGATAGTTGCACCCATGAAAGAGCCTCGTAGTGGTGTGGGGATAGCTGTTATTGATGGTCTGTTGTATGTTTTTGGTGGTTATAATGGAACAGATTATCTTAATAGTGTGGAGGTTTTTCATCCTCAGAAAAAAAGATGGACGTCAGCGACAAGTATGAAAACAAATCGAAGGCGATTTGGCTGTTGTTCATAGCTTGTTTTGATGACTTAGTGTGTTTCTTTTGTTTGATTATCTCATTTGTATTTTAAAATAAACCTTAGTTTAGTGTAGTGACCCAGTAGTTTTTCTTCTTAGTAAGAGTATGCTGCAGAGATGCTGCGCAAGTTCTTCCCTGAATTAACCCTTGCAAACATTAGTCCTGAATGAGTTGCAGTACACCTAGTTGTTAAAAACAATAAATGACTCTGATTGGGCAGCATTTTTGTTTAAAACCCCATATTTTCTCATTAAGTCTCTACTGTAGAACATTTGTAAAGAATGGTAAGAGAAAAGGACACCAGAAACAAAAAACCAAGAAAGGACAACTCTGCACTCACTTTATATAAGGTTTCATGTAAAGAAACAATCTCAAAAACTTCAAAGTAAAAAAAACAAACAACAAAATAAAACAAGGAAAACGTTTAAGTGCTTCTTTATTGAGACTCAAAGTACAACTCTCGCAAGCTTTACATTAAAAAGAAAAAAACAAATTCAGTTACAAATAGATTGTTGAAATGTCAGCTGTTGTCTTGCAATCATTTCAGAATTATCACAATTTTTAAAGTCCAGGAAATATTACTCATGAATCCTGGAGACTCGGCTTATATTTCTTGCAAATAAAAAAATAATCCTTCAGTATCAGTTGGGATTTTTTTTTATTTAACAAGTTCTAACTAACATCATAAGAAATGTAAGGTTGACATTAAAGCTATTAAAGTCTTGGCAAAGTAGGGATTCTGAATTCTCTTTGTGAAATTCATGATCAGCTTTATCCAGCCACCCAGTGATAAAAAATTGATGGTAAATTAACAACCAGAGGGCATTATCTTGTTTTAACACAAAATTCTCTCAACAAACTTACAAGGAAAATAAAGAGAATAGCAGGAAGAATGGGCAACTCCTATAACTGATCAAATCTAAGGAGTTTAGGGTCCTTATCATAGGTTGAAAAATTCAACTGCTATGATGCAGAATTGTTCAACTGAATTTCCTTAGCCTGAGCAAATTATTTTTTCGATGTTGTCCTGATCTTGCTACTTAACACTGTTAACACTAGTGACTACTGTCCTAAAAGGACATTCCTGGATGAAAAAGATGGGAGTGTAAAGGTTAAGAGATAAAATTGAAGCTTTGGACAGTGTATATATGCATATTTGGAATCTGTTCAATTTTCTTCATCTTGGAAGTAAAACCTAACTAAACAATAACTAGTTATTTGTTAATCATACTTTCATTCAGTGGTATTTATGCAACTTCTCACACCTCTGATATCAAACCAGCACACCTTCCACCCAAATCTTCATGTCTAACAGAAAAAATTTAAGGTGGTATCATACATTTTGGAAAATGTCTCTCAAACCACAAACTTGAACTATTACCAAAGGCAAAAAACTTCACGTGAATTATTACAAATAAGCCAAATCCTATCAGTTTTAGAAGGAAAAAAGTACTGGAACATGTTTCTATCAGCCCTTAAGAGCATATTCAGAAGTTTGTGAGGCTTTGGTTGTGTGGAGACCATCTTCTGATATTAGTGGATGATCAGGTTTTCTTTGAAATTGATGGCTATCTGAGGATAAAATTCTCATGTGCTTGAGTGAGAAGTTGACAAATACACAACATGTGAAGTTTTCAACAAGGCCTGGTTCACTGAAGTAACATCAATTTAAACAAGGAACTAGAAGAAAATTCAAGTGGTTTTTGAAAATAAATGGAGAAATTATCTTATCAAATGAGTAAGTTATTTTAATACACTGTCTATGTCATGTCTCAAAGTTCAACAGTATTAACTATGCTTTTTTAAGTTGCTTTTTTAAGTTCAGTTGATAGCCAGTCTAGTCCTTCATATAAACCATCTCCACTTGTTGCACATGTAGCTTGGATGTACCACGTACGATTTCTCATGGTGTGTAAACCAAGCTTGTCTGTGATTTCCGATGCTTGCATAGCATTGGGTAAATCCTGAAAAAGTTGAGCAACATAACAGATGAATTACAAGACTGCAACATGATTTATTAAATATAAAATGGAATTCTATGTATACATCCAGAATGACAGAGATAACAAAGGTACTTGTGTGATAAACCACAAACAGGCAGAATAAAAACATTGACTATTTTCCTGCTCATACCAAAGCTTCTAAGTGAGAGGAAAATTGCGAATTTAAGCTTAACTGAACACCATTCCTCAGAAAACATTCGCCACGACAATTCCCGTCTTGTATCTGAATGAAATCAATTCATGAGTTCTTTCCATGGACGTTTTTTTTTTGGTTAACCTTTTTCGGGTCTAGTTTGCTTATCTCTGTTCTTATCCAAGAATTCCAACCCTCTACGACTTTTTACATTAAAATCACTTTTTCACTTTGACAGTGTAAAAAAGTAAATTAAAAAGAGCAAGAAAAGTCCATTCTGGGTGCGTAGGTGGGGGTGAATTGTCACTACAGAGCAGAATACCTCACAAAATACAACAAACGAGCTCGCAAGAGCCTAGTAAGTTTCCTAAAGGATCATGGACCTAGTATATTTAAGCTGACCAAGGTAAACAGTAGCAAAACAAAAAAGCACAGCCACCAAAGATCGCTAAAGGTACCTGTTTATTTGCAAACACAAGAATAGTAGCATCTCTAAGTTCATCTTCGCCCAACATCCTGTTCAATTCGTCTCTTGCCTCGCCAATTCGCTCACGATCGTTGCTGTCCACTACAAAAATTAGACCTGACGACAAGAAAACAACATGTAGACCGATAACTAGACCATAATTTACGAACAATGAACCAAAGATCAACGCACCAAACCGGTTGATAATGATATTGCACAACATTTCGAACCGGTAAAGGTATGGTACCTTGTGTATTTTGAAAGTAGTGTCGCCAAAGAGGTCTGATCTTGTCTTGGCCACCAACATCCCAGACTGTAAAACTTATGTTCTTGTATTCTACTGTTTCCACGTTAAAACCTATGAAATTAAGTTTACAAATATCTCAAATACCAGAACCACTCATCAATTAAATTACACGCGAACTGTCATGGCCTGCAGAAGTATTTCTTTGTACATACCAATTGTTGGAATCGTTGTGACAATTTCTCCTAGTTTAAGCTTGTAGAGGATGGTAGTTTTCCCAGCAGCATCGAGACCGACCATGAGAATTCTCATCTCCTTCTTTCCGAAGAGACCAGAGAACAGTTTACCAAATACACTCCCCATGTTTCACAGTATGATGAATCCTTGAAACCAAACTGAAAACGCGAGAGAATATCAAGAAAAAGCAGGCCGGAAAAAGTTCTTGAGTGATTTGATGCCACTTCTCAAAAACAGGTATTTACCTTGAAAGATCTAAGACTAGCAAGAACAGTTATAGTTCAAACTAGTTCGCTAAAAACCGAGGACAGAATTACTACCACGTCGCCGCTTCTAACGCGTACAACTGCCGATGTCATTCCCAGAATCCTCGTCTTTCTTTGGAACGAGGCTCGGTTTCCGCCGCAGTCTTCGAGTTCATTTCCGGTCACCTGTATCTATTTTAACAAAGAAAACCGTGAGGCAAGCGCATGGCTGTTCAGCAATAGACGACCGATACTCTCAAAATGTGGTAATAACAAAAAAGGGGACACACGAGGCGCAGCCGAGTGTTTCACTGGTATCATTATCACATTGTGATGTCCTTTGTGATTTATATAATAATTTGGATATATCAACAAAGTTGAAATGGTAAATTGGCCACCGTAACGATTACAAAAGCTGACGTTTCGAGCGTTAGCCCTTCGTCGGAGCGAAGAATTTGTGATTTATGTCACAAATTTTTTGGTTTTATCAACTGAGATGAAAATTGTAAACGTTTCTGGCCTTTCTCCTTCGTCAGAGCGAGTGCTGCATGCTGACGCTCGAAACATCACCATTATCGACTCAGCGACGCAGCATTACTGTTCCTTTCACAGTACCTGCTACAACAACTTATGCCTTTGAATCAGAAGAAGCTGATGGATGGATGGATGACCTTTATGTAAACACGATAAAAATTTAAAGCTACAAGCTTGTCGGGTCGTGTATTCATAATTAAAGACATAAATCCTAATGTAAATAAAATGTCAAAATATTGACAAGATTGGTAACTAGTACATTACGAATTTTACATTAAAATTCCTTTTTTTACGAGATAAAATCATTACTGAATAGGTAAAATATCACTAAAATATACATAAATAATCATCAATTAGATATCAAATCTGCATTTCTACGCCGCGTTGTCGAGGCGGAGGTAGTCTCGAATTTAAAATCCTTGAAATAATCTTTTGTTCTTATCGGATATCGATCTTTGTTGCTCAGATGCGATGTTCCGTTCTCATTGAGACAAATCGTATTCCACAGAACGGTGCCTTTGTAAGTAAGCAAATCCTTCATAAATCTAGTTTCGAATCTTGGTACTGATAATGAGTCTCCACCCCGTAGTGAATGTCCATTACTCCTTTCTATGTAAATATTATTAGACAGTAATTCAGGCAAGCCGCCATTTTGTGCTTTAAAAAGATCTTAAGAACATCTATTTTATAATACAAGTAAATAGTGGGCCACCGATCATAGGCCAGCACCTCTTTTGAAGGCATGTCTCTTGGTAAGTTAAAAAACGATTCGAGATGCTCTACAATGAAGTCTTTCAATTGAATCAAGTAAATTTGAGTTACAACACGCTCCCCACAGTACTAGTCCGTATTTAACAAAATAACCTCAAAGGGCAAAATAACCTCAAAGTAGAAGTCTCTCAAAACGCTTTTTGGCAAGACTAGATTGTTTTAACAGGTATAGTTTGCTAGCAAAACTCTTCTTAACATCCATTAAATGTGCATCCCATGATAACTTGTGGTCGATTGTCAAGCCTAACACGCGTGTTTTAGTCACCCATTTTATAATTTTATACTGGAGTCACCCAATAACACCGGGGCAATCGGCCCCATTGGGTTTCCCCTACAAAGTAGCATCGCTTCGCTCTTTCCTGGATGGGGTGTTAACTGGTTTCTACCACACCAGTCATAAACTTCCTTCATAACAAGTTAAATTTTCAACAGCTGGCCCTGGTTCACTGAGATAAGATCGATATGTACAGAGAACTAGAATATACATATCGTCTTTGAACATATGTGGAGAAAGTGTCTAACTGTTCAAATGAGAATGTTATTTTGATTCACTTCCATGACATTTCTCCAAGTTCACCAGTCTTGTTAACCAATAGGCGAACCGAGTTCGGAATGAACGTTGGGATTGGGCGAACCTGTCGTGCGCCTTCGATCTTTTGTTGATGTTGTATGAGATGCAGAACCGAAAAAAAAACACAAGATGCCCCTTAAGCTACCTGGTACGGGCTCGGCCAATTCTAGCATTTATTTTGACGCTGTATTAGCAAAGTCGCGTATTTGCGTTGAGAGCCAGTCTAGTCTAGTCCATCATATAAACCATCTCCACTTATTGCATATGAAGCTACAATGCACCATGTACGATTTCTCAAACTCAATAGACCAAGTTTTTCAGTTAAAACCCCTGCTCCCAATGCACCAGGTAAATCCTATAAAAAAGAAGAGTATTAATTTTAGATATGATGAATATATGAAGTTCATATATTTTGAACTGCGGTTATAGATACGTATGGGAACCAGAGTCCTCATCCCAACGGCTACGCATCCTCAGATACTATAGAAAATACACTCTTCTCACTTAAGGGCAGAAGGATGCATTGGAGATGCAAGAGAAACTTCAAATACAGACCATCGATTCATAAGATGATGGCATTAAATATCTCTGTTCCATGTGTCTATCAGCTAGACCGCAGTAACCTAAAATATAAAGACACCATGCAAAGTTAGCCTGTACCCAAGAGAAGGTGGCAATTAGTATCTTCATAAAAGGAGAGAGGAGGTGGAGACGGAGTAATGTTCTAGGATACTTGAGTACATTCAGAATGTTATGCTTGGTCACGTACTCAGATGACCTACTCACGAAAGGAATGTGACGTGATTATTAAGACTTTCTAGATAGATATTCATGTCTATTTGAGTGGAGCTCACAACAAGCTGTTGAGGTTATCACTCGATAAGCTGTCAACAAATAATTTAAAGTTAGTAGAGGGATCTTCTATTAAACTTCAGCTCTCTCGCATCCTCAAACTTCAGTCGACTTTTACATGGTGTCAGGAGTAATGCTCGATGTATTCTTTGTCTGGTTAGCCTTACAATTCATGATAGTTTGGGGAATTTGGTCTTTGGATCAACTTGGAATACCCAGATTCTTGGTAGTTTTTTTTTTCGACGACGCCTGGGGGCCGAATGAACTTCGATAACACACCGACTACAAAGTTCATATCGCACATTAGTATAATTTCAGAGCTGAGCAAAGAGTTTCCAGCAATCTGATTGGTCGAGCGGTTCAACTAATTGTTAATTACAAATGCAAAGTGGGTGATTCTTAATCTAAAAGGTATCCTTTGGTTGGCCATGCTCGTTTAAGAGAAATCACAAATCCGCCTCCCAGTTAGCTCAATGGATAGACCGCTGGACTGTTGTGCGGGATGTCGAGGTTTCGAGCTCTGTCCAGACCAATAATTATAATTGACCAATAAATAATTGAGAAGAATATGCTACCTTTCTATAACATCAAAGAAATGGTTAGATAGTCTAGTCTTCTCGGATAGGTTCGAATGGAGTTCCCGTCTCCTGCAGGTTTTGGGGTAGGAGACGTTAATTTCCCACGCACTTGGGGTGGGATGAGTGGGTTTCCACATTTGCATTTAAACGAACTATCGTTCATATGCAATATGTGGTTAAAATAAAAAATAAAAATTACTTACTCACATGACCCATGTTTGCAGATCAAGAATTTGCATATTGATTCGTATTGCACGCAGTAACATTATCACATGACTATTGAAAACAAATCTTCAAAATGAGTTTTATTAGAATTTGCTTGCACTTGTCTTTACAGCAAGACACCAGCTAAGTCAGATGTTCATTGAAAGTATTTCATATAACAGTTAAGACAGACAAAGAAAAAGAAAAATTACCCTTGAAGAAACTGTCAACAACCACAACCATTTAACTTAAGCAAACTCATAGTACTGCTCTAACATACCAACTCCGAGCTTCTCCACTGCACTCTTCACTAAGTTTTGCAAACTTTTTAAGGCTCTACAAAGACCTTGAGATCACCTAATCATGACTAGCCAACAGCAAAGCAATCAAGTACATGTATGTACAGCAATCTCACAAAAGCTCACTGTATGTTGAAGATGTCACTACTGAGAATGATTATTACTGGATTCTGCAGATGTTTGAAAATGCTTGAACAAAAACACTCGTATACTTTGCAGTCAAGAGGCAAACCAAGGGAACTTTGCAAATGCTTCTTTTGACAACTACATGCAAAATAAGCGATAATTAGATAGAGTACTTTTATCATTTGCTTCACATGGAAAAAATAACTCTGCACAAACAGGCAGCAGGCTTGTCCTCAGAACTTGTATTCAAGATTAGTAGATGATTTCATTGAAAACTATTTTGTGATCTTATTAGTGCACTTACTTGAATATTTGCCATACTATGGTACAACAATGAATAACAAATGGCAAAGGGGAAGTTTCTTGGACATTGAAATTGCCTTGTATTGCTGATTTACCTCTAAATCATTTATTTTACTACCAGCAAAACAACGAACAGACGGTTTAATTTATCTCTATGAAAATAAAGCAGTGAAATAATTAACTAATGAATGTGCAATAAGGCATGATTTCAGAGCCACTGGATGGATCTTCATTTCCCTATTAAACTGTCTTTGCCCAAAGATTATTATGTGCACGACTTCAAGTTCACGAATATTCATTAAGATGCCTTTTTCAGTTGTGTGGAAAGCCAGTCTAGTCCTTCATATAAACCATCTCCACTTGTTGCACATGTTGCCTGAATGTACCACATGCGATTTCTCAAGTTGTGCAAGCCAATCTTGTCAGTTATTTCAGCAGCATTCATGGCATTAGGCAAATCCTGCAAAACAACAAAAGCTTGTTTTTAATTGAAAAGTGCATTTTTTTTTCTAAATCTAATACAACTTTCTCTGTTGCAAACTTCCCCATTCACTTCTCTGAACTTTTCAATTTCATCAAATTTTGAAATGCTGTAAGTTCTAAAATACACATTTATCTTTACTTCAACAGCACTTAACTTATGATTACAATTTTTCCATTTTTGTTTCCAATCGGTCATGAAAATGAGAAGATGGTAAACAAAAAATAAAACTGTAAAACTTCTGCGCATTCCAGCAGTAGCATTCTGCTGTCCTAATGTACAGCAGCTATCATGGAACAGAGCAGGGCTTGGACACCAACAGTAGCCAACTAGCCACAGATTAGTAGAAATTCAAATGAATAAAGGCTGATAGTTTTGAAAGAAACTGTCTGGGGCTGCGTCGGTGGGAGTAACGAAATAATTTGGATATATCAACAAAGTTGAAATGGTAAATTGGCCACCGTAACGATTACAAAAGCTGACGTTTCAAGCGTTAGCCCTTCGCTCCGACGAAGGGCTAATGCTCGAAATGTCAGCTTTTGTAATTGTTATGGTGGCCAGTTTACCATTTCAACTTTGTTGATATATCCAAATTATTTAGTAGAAATTCAGTTTTGGCCTGTGGTTTTCATTAGCCAGTTTAGCTAGTAAACTGAAATTGTTGTGATATGCAAGTTGTCACTAGCCACTTTGCTAGTAAGTTGAAAAGTTAGTGCAAGCTCTACGGAGGTGACTGACAATTGTTTAAAATGTGTTCAACCGTGATGAATCTCTCAGCTGGCCAAAAATTATAGCATGAGTTGACCTTTACAAAGCCAAAGTTAATTAAAACATTATGCTAACATTTTGAGTTCAAGCATTTTTTAATAAAATTGATTGAGTGATTGGTGGGATAGCTGTCATAGTCACATGGTCATGCTTAAAATTGAAGTGCAATGTAAAATTCTGTTAATAATAATAATAATAATAATAGTAATAATACCAACAACAACAATAATAATAATTACAAAAAAAATTCTGGAGAACAATCCAACAAAGATTGTATTTGCATTCAGTTTCCCTCTTTCTAGTCAAATACCAGGGTGTAAAATTGCACCTAGTTCAGGTGCCAATGTGACTAAATTTTTCACTTTGGCGACTAGAATTTTTAATCACACTTTACCTAGAGATTTAGTGATTGTCAAAGATTTGTAAAGATTAATCTGCAGCAAAGTTCCTCGTTAAGCTCGTTTCCAAAACGCAGCACATGCACAATGTCGAACGTAAATCTACTGTCACTAGACGCCATCTTGGATTTAGGTAACCTATAACATTGTATAGGATCCATTCTAGTGTCCTCTTTGTAGCTTGTGCGAATTTAGCGGGCTCATTTTTTTTGTTTGTATGACTAGTACAGTGACAGAGTAAAAAATTTTTTTTTGTGTGTGTGTATCATAATGGCCACCACTTTTAAATATTTAGGAGCCAAGTGGCAACCGGAAAAAAAAGTTACTTTTATGCCCTGAATATGCCCAGAAAACAAAAGGAAACAAAAAAAGGGAATAGGGCTTGACAGATTAATCAAAATTAGCCCTAATCAATAAAGTAAAAAAACTGTTTTTAAAGTAATTTTTCAACTCAGAAAACAACATTATTTAACTGATAAATAGTCATATTCTTTCTACAGAATATGCTTTTACAAAAGTTTTAATCTCCTTTTAGATGACAGACTAATTTTTGGTGCATAAAAAAGTCAGGCAATTGATCAAACTGCTGAACTTCAACATTTTGACAACACTTTCATCTCATTCCCAAGAGTTAAGCCATTTAATCACTAGGCCAAAACATCTCCTCTCCTACGGAAGAATTCTGCTGACTTTGCCTCCACTAATTGATCAGGCACCTGAGGTGATGGTATTTCAGTGCATTAGCCTAGCAGAGCAGCACTATGGGTTTGCTACAGAGAAATAGCTGTGGTTGTTGACAGTTTTTTCAAAGTTATTCTGTTTCCATAAGGTCGTAGTAGTAGTAGCAAGTATGATAAATATTGTAAGAAATAGACAACTTTTTTGAGAGACATGTTTCGGCATGCTTATGCGATCTTCAATCAACGAGTAACAGAACGTGAGCAATTATATAACAGACAAGTAGATGAATAAAATATTTAACAATATTATAATAATTTAATATTTATATTGCGCAAATTAACATGTAGATATGATCAAATGCGCATCACAATACTTTTCGGGGGACTTTGGCCGGACTGCAGCAGCAGTTAACAAACAATCAAGGCAAACTTATTTGAGGATGCCCCCTTTCCCCCAATTCCCAGTAAACAGGCCAGGTCACATCACAGTAATCTCCTGAGTGGGTTCTTTAATGTCCCCTGCCTAGCCAAATTAACTAACTAATAGATGCAGGAGACGGGACCTATGGTTTATTCGTCCTTAGACTAGAATGTCTATCCATTTCTTCATATTGTAGAAAGGTAGCACATTCTCCTCAGTTATTTTAAGACCTCTAGTGTGGTCCAGCCAGGGCTCAAATCCTTGACCCCGACCTCTCGCACAACAGTCCAGTGCTCTAACCAATTGAGCTTACTGGGAGGCGGTTTACAGTATGATGTCATACAAAAGCAGGTACTAATTTTAATGTGACACCAAACATCAAAGGTGTGAACTAAAAAGCTAGAAAAGTGTTATAACGCTAGAAAAGTGTTATAATACTGTAATTGTTAAGTTCAGGTTTGATCTTATTTATATAAAAAGCTTCTTCGACTTTTAAATCAATTGAGTCGTTAGCAGAATCCAGAATACTAAAGCAAGAAAGGGAGTATTTGTTCTTACAAGGAGATGTGTTGATATGCTTAAAAATATGCAAGTTTTCATCGCTTCCCGTGTGCTCCTTTCTGTCTGTCTCAACTGTTATATTAACAAATACTTTCAATGAATATCTGACTTAGCTGGTGTCTAGCTGTAAAGATAAGTGCAATGCATTAGGGCTGGACATGGTTCTGATGCATTTAAAACCCTTAAAAACCAACAGAGAGAGGAACAGAGAACATGTGTCCCTGATCAATGCAGTGGTGCCATCCTAACAGTTTTAAGATATCCCATGTAAAACGTGGCACGCACAAATAGATAACAGTTAATTAGAAAAGGAAATGAGAACCTATAAAAGTAAAACCTGGAGTCATCATGACAATCTTTTTGAAAAAATAAATTTCAATGAAAACAAAACTTTGCAATTTAACACAGCGAAGGCTGGCCATAGAAAGCTACATCTTAACAACCACAAATTACAATGCTGTAAATTCACACCCATCTCCAGCCATCTGATACGTGCCAGCAAAATAGCAATCTATGCCAATTAGGTTTATTACAAATTACATTATTTCCAGGCATCATCTCGTTTCTCCACCAAGAGTACTATGCTGTTAAGGTGATAAAATTCAGAGTAATCTATTCACAGATTGGGAACCAAAATTTTATTCTAGTTCTGAAAATTACCTTACTCGACTTTCCTTGAAAGTAACTAGTCCTTGAATATTTGACTGTCCCATAACGCGAAGCAAAGCCTAAACCTGAACGTGTGTTCATAATCGAATTGTGAAATTCAATGCATACTTTTGACATGATCAAAATTAGAGAGACAAAATCAAAACACAAACAAAAGAACTGTACAGTATTTCAATTCAGTCCACAGGACTATTGACAAAATCACAAACATTTCGCTTGCATTCCAGACGAAAACGAAAGCTGGTAGGAAACGTTCTGAACAACGGAGGAAATAAAGTGACCGAGTACCATATCCGATCAACCAAGTTCTCACGAATGCCTTTAATTGCAACAAAGGCGGGGAATGACCCAAATAAAGTTCTGTCAACTACTAAGAGACTGCACTGAAACTTTAGTATCATGAGATTTCAGTTCCTTCCTACCTGTTTGTTGGCGAAAACAAGAAGAATGGCATCTCTAAGTTCGTCTTCATTTAACATCCGATTCAACTCTTCTCTCGCTTCACCAACTCGCTCGCGATCGTTGCTATCAACTACGAAGATAAGACCTGATCACAAACAAAAAAAAAAATTAGACCGATGACTAGTAAAACAAAGTGTGGATCAAAGCATGACGACGATTCCCGGCGATATTGCAAACCACTACGAGTAATTAAAAGAACGGCAATCTGTGAGATACCTTGCGTATTTTGGAAGTAGTGTCGCCAAAGAGGTCTGATTTTGTCTTGGCCACCGACATCCCAAACCGTAAAACTTATGTTCTTGTATTCTACTGTCTCCACGTTGAAACCTGCGAGGAAAAAAATTAATATTTTGTTAAAACCCTGAAGTTCAACAAAGAATGGAAACACGAGATAGAACGAACTGTCATGGCGTCCACCATAGTCGTTGTGCACATATCATACCAATTGTAGGAATCGTTGTGACGATTTCTCCTAACTTCAGCTTGTACAGAATGGTCGTTTTCCCAGCAGCATCTAGACCAACCATGAGAATTCTCATTTCCTTCTTGCCAAAGAGACCCTTGAACAAACTAGCGAACGCACCCATGTTTCAAAGTTGATTGCTCCTCGAAGGTGACTGAAAACGACAGAAAATATTACGGAAGAGCGAAATAAAAAACGCTAAGAAAAGCGAATTTCTCTTTCCAGAGGGCTCTTGACGAGAATCAGTTTGGCCTTAAAGGTTACCGACGCAAAGCGCTTGGAGTATTTATATATTCGAGGGTTAACTAGCGAGTAATTTGCCGGCTAAAATTCGACCACGTCGTTAACTTTGTTGGAGAAGGAAACTCGTTATCATTGGGCGCGTCACATCTGCCACGTCATTGTCTAGGATGGGGGTCTCAATATATTCCTTACAGCCTCGGAGCTAATGGATGAAATTTTTTAGCAGGAAGGGAAAGAAACAACAACTTTGAGTTTAAATTTACAAGACTTGTTTCGACATTCTCATGTCATCTTCAATTGCAAATGAGCATTTAACTGTTGTACATTTGAATTTAAATTAAGGTACGTTACAAACTACATGTCTTGAAAATTTAAACTCAAAGTAGTTGTTTCTTTTTTGAGAGTTATTGTCAGTCTGCTGTCTTTACGTCCTTCCAAAGGGAAAGAAGTGTTGAGATCAGCATTAGTTTGAAACGTTGATCGAGAACCTGAAATTATTGAAATGATACCCAGCTTTTAATCAGGCGAAAGCCTCTCCTTTTTGGATTTTATGGTAATAATCCCCCCTTGGTGTTGCGAGAACTGTCTCACTCCACATCCTACCAAGACGAAATATATGCTGCTTGCTGGACGCGGACAATTGACTGGGCCAAAACAACTGAGCTGTTAAGATGGGTGATTATGTTATCGAGGAGGTTGTTTCTTCAAGATGCCTAGGTGTTCAGATAGACAATGCTCTTAAATGGGAACGTCATGTATCGGAATTAGCGAAGTCATTTACGCAGAAGTTGAATTTACTTAAATCCTTGTATTTCCTGCCTAAACAGGCGAGAACTGATTTCTATTTTAAGGTTCAGTTTCACCGTCTTTGACATATGGTATGTTAGTTTGGGGCTCTTGTGGTCGAGTGTTTTTCTCAACCTTAGAATCTATGCATGTTAGAGCGGCGAAAATAATATTTAACTTGGATTGGTGTACGCCAGGCAAGGAGGTTCTTGCCACAGTAAAATGGAATGCCTTAGAGATTATGTATGAGAAACGATTATTAATCTTAGCGCATCAGGCTTATTATCATCTTTAACCATGTCCTATGAACTGTAGTTTTTTTGCTTTTTTGTTGTTGTTGTTTTTTTTTTACATTTACATGTTATTACGTCAGTAAAATCATCAAGATATCACACCAACCGTAAAAATAAAGCAAATAACTAGATAAAGGCAATAAGGAAATTAATAAAAAAACAAAAAAAACAATTATGTTGATGTTGAAAATAAAAGTTAAATTACGAAAACTATATATAAGCGGTACAAATATCATTTAAAAAGGCTGATAACCTATGTTTAAAAATTTCTAAGGAAGTTAACGAAACAATGGTCTCAGGGAGGCGGTTCCAGTCTGTTATAGTTCTTGGAAAAAAGGAAAATTTGAAAACGTCTTTACTTACATATGGCACGCCAAATTTAAATTGATGGTTTCCCCTCGTGCGACACTCGGAGTGGGGTACTAAATATTCTCGATTATCTATGTCAATGAGACCGCGAGTTAGCTTATACATAAGTATTAACCGAGACTGCCTTCTTCTCGTTTCCAACGTGGTCCATCCTAAATCTTCGATCATGTCAGTAACACTAGCATATCTAGGATAATTCTGCGAACAAAACCGTGCTGCTTTACGTTGAACTCTTTCCAGGGCACTGACATCTTTCTTTTAAAACGGATCCCAAGCCGCACTCGCGTATTTCAGCTTCGACCGCACGGGGGATGTATATGCAATTTCCTTTACATTCTTTGGGCAATTTCAAAGGTTGCGTTGGATTGAACCCAGCGACTACAACAACAACAACAACAACAACATTGACTTTATTTTTTAAAATTAAAGAAATAAAGGCCTTTGCAGCCCGCAGTTAGCAAAGCTATTCTAGGCGGGCTACCTAAACAGACATTGTACAGGCTCTCACACATACACATACACGCACGCACACACACACACACACACACACACACACACACACACACACACACACACACACACACACACACACAGACGCAACAGTTAAAGCGACTTGTTTGCTTTAGCTGTTATTATGGAAACGTGATCTGACCACTTAAGCTTGTTACTAATAGTGACCCCAAGATATGGGAAGCTATCCACCTGTTCCAATTCGACACCACAGAAGACGTATTTTCTCTGGGCTGGGTTGATCTTATATGAGATGGTAACACTTTTACATTTGGAAGGATTAAACTCCATTTACCAATAGTGTTGCCAGGATTCTAGTCTGTGTAGGTCAGATTGAAGAAGGTCACAGTCTGCATCGCTGGCGATAATGCCATAGAGTAAAGCATTGTCCGCAAAGAGCCTCAGTAACTATTGATTTCACGTTGTCTGGTAAGTCGTTTATATATAATAAAAAGAGTAACGGGCCAAGGACTGTACCTTGGGGTACGCCAGAAGTCACTGGGCTTTGACTTGATGTTTGGCCCTCGCAGACAACTGACTGGAAAAGTTGTGTAAGAAATGAGTCTAGCCAGGTTAGAAGCGGGCCCTGGAACCCATAGTAGTACAGTTTCCATAGGAGACGCCTATGAGGAACCTTGTCAAAAGCCTTAGCGAAGTCCAGGACGACCGCGTGAATCGATGAGCTCTGAATAGCCTTTGCCATGTCGTGTAAGGTGAGAATTAGCTGCATCTCTGTAAATGTCTTTGCTCTAAAACCATGTTGACAGTCAGTTAAGATGTTATGATCGTTTAGATGTTTCATAATAAAGCTGTGGACGATATGCTCGAGGATCTTCGACGCAACAAAAGTAAGGGATATCCGCCTATAATTGGCTGGGTCAGATTTCTTACCCTTTTTAAAAACTGCGCACACATTTGCCTCTCTCCACCTGCGGGGACAGTACCACGGTCTATCGAGTCTTGAAAGATGTCAGTCAAAATTGGAGTAATGTCTGCAGCAAAAGTTTAGAGAAACCAGGGTGGAACTTGGTCAGGGCCACAGGCTTTGTTACGGTTTAGTGAGCACACAAGTTTTAAGACTCCCTGTTCTGAGATAATCAAAGGGCCCAAGCCAGGTGTGGGATCAGATCTCATTTCTGGAATGCTCTCCAGGTTTTCTTTAGTAAACACACTGTTTAAAATTTCTGATTTAAGACCACTATCACTTACGACTTTTCCGTCCACTTCAAAATCTGCAACCCCCGGATTATCATGGTTAAGTCGCTTTACGTAGGACCAAAAACGTTTTGGGTTTTCTTTAATTGCCTCACCAAGGTGGTTACTGATATACTCTTCCCTACCAGACTTAAGATTTCTATGCACACGTTTCCTGGCAGCCAAAAATTTATTCCAGTGTTGATAAGACCCTGTTTTCTTTGCCTTGTTTTGAAAAGTATGTAAGTAGTTACGGCCTTTGGAAAATGACATTTAAGTTACCTAGACCTAAGACAGATATGGTCAAGAAATCGATCATGCTCATACAAGTCAATTACTCGGTGGAACTCTCCGGAAAATCAAATGAGATCAATTCAAGACGTCGACACTTTTAAAAAGTCACTGTACTCAAATGTATTTTTAAGCCACGTATTTTATAATGATGTACCATGTAGAATTTTTATTGTTGTAAATATGTAGAAATCTTGCAATAGTCTTCTTGTAATTAGTTAGGAATTTAGTCTTATTGTTCGTACACGACCACATCAGCTTTTGCTGAATTTTTTAGCGTGTTTAAATAAACGCTGTTGTTGTTGTTGATTCTTTCACAGAGGGCGAGGCTCGAGGAACGAGGACTTTATCTGGGAACGAGATTAGCTGCACCATTAATTTTTTTCTTACTGTCCACGCAAATAAAATACATTTTTTTTAGGGTAGCATGTAGCCCCAGACACCAAAATGGCGTCCCCAAAGCTTGATTTACTCTTCCTTTTCAAATTAAATTTTCGATTCGTCATCGATTCGTCATCTCATTTTTAGCGTTCAGTTGCAGTTCAGCCGGAAATGGGATGCTGTAGAGACAGGGGCGAAGACTGCAGATGTATTTTGGTTACTAAAGAGCCACTGAGAGCCCAGCTCGTTATTGCGCTTCTTTGCATTCGCCTCCAGCTCTCTTTTATTTCTTTTGTTTCCTTCTTTAAGTAATCAACTTTTCAGAAGCATTCTGGACGGGATCGTACACTACATTTAGCTTAATTGGGTCTCCCTCCTTCCAAAGTCCGAAACATATTTGTCAAACTGAATAAAAGACTGATCATGATGGAGAAATAAATGGGTGGGCATGTACACGGTTTCTAACATCGCGAATGAAAAGGCCCCTCCTCGCTCTAGATCTGTCTGCTTTCAGTCAAATAAACACTGGGGACAGCACTTATGGGCCTACCTCATTAGAAATATTGTTATTTTTAACATAGCGGACAGCACTTATGGGCCTGTCTCATAATGATTATTGTTATCATTATTGTTATCATTATTATTATCATTATTATTGTGGATGGGTGAGTGAAAAATAAAAAAAAAAAAAGTGAAAAAGGAAGTAAGAACAAAAAAGACTGAAAAGAAAGGAAACATAAGAAAAACCATCACGTCATGTACTGTTCCCTCTATTTTTTTTCCTTTTGATTAAAAAAGGGGAGAAAGGAAGTAATAGAAATGAGAGGAAATGTCCATTTAGCCATATTCCTGGCTATCAATCAAAGGTCTCCCTAAGACTAGAATGTTCCGTGAATTAAGAAAATCATGTGCGGGCTTAAGGAAATTCTTGGGTACCCCGGCTTCTGCCAAAATGATAGCTTCTGTTCACATTTTGGCGTTTGGCGGAGGGAGGAGAAAAACTAGAAAAATACACCGTACAATATGGCGACCAAATATTCGCTGCCCTGTATCTCACGCTTGAAAACATAAACAACCGACTGCAAGCAGGCTATGCGATAATTGAAATTCGTTTCATGCAATTTTCGTCTAAAAACCATACTTGTAATTTCAAATCAAATTTGTACCGCACACTGAGCTGCGCACTCCTTTCAAATTACACACTGGGTCTTTGAAATCTGCGCATTCCTTTTGAAATCACGCTTATAATTTCAGATTAAATTAATTACACTCCTCCACTCAGTTCAATTATCATTGCTCATAAAATCAACAAATTGCTTTTGTGTTGTTAAGGAAAAGCATATTTTCTGAAAATGTGGCAGAATTCTCAAAAAATAGCAAAACTTTGAGCAAAATTTGGAAAAAAAAAATAGAATCTAAGGAGAGGTTCATAGTTTTAGTACCCAGACCTCTTGATGGAGTGATCTATCGACCCTTCTGAGCACAACTTCCTGCCTTGGTCTCAATGCCAACCTGAGCATGTTGTGCAATCGTTTTCATCTCCTCTCCTTTACAAGAAGATATTGCAGTCAATTTTCCAGGAATATTGTCACCGCAGAACAAGTGAGAACATTTCAAGATCAGGGCGTTATCTGCATTCGAGGTGTTTTCGGAGAATGGATCGAAAAGTTGACGAAAGGTGTCGAGAGAAACTTGGCGAATCCTGGGAAACTAAGCGAGTGGCTTAAAAGTGAAAACTCAGAGACACACTACTTTAGTGATTTATTGAACTGGAAAAAGATTCCAGAGTTTAAGGAGTTTGTATTTGAATCACCAGCCTCGGAAATAGCGGGAAAGTTAATGGATGCTGAGGTGAGCGATACGGATCAATGTTACATGCTGACGTCATTGTTTACATTTTTGCTCATTTGCATACGGCTTTGCGTAAAGAAGGAAGCATGTTAGATACAAATTGACTCCAGGCAGCTGAAGAGCTAGAAAACCTCAGTACATGGTGAAATTTTTAGCTCTTTGGGTGTAATATTCAAGGAGAAATAGTCCATCAAAAACTGCAAAATTTCTGGGTGGCAAAAGCGCTAATGAGCTCATACATGCTATGTAAAATTTTGAGTTTTTAAACCCGTGTTGCACAAAAAGTATTCAATTCATCAGGCTCGTATTCATTGGCCGAGTTAATCGTACTTTGACCTTTCGATATCCAGAACTGATTTATTTTTAGCTCCATCAGAAACTGAATTGCTTATGCTAATGAGGCAAATATTGTAAACAAGGATTCCCCTATAAGTAGTGTTGGCCGACATGGTGACCGACATGGCAACCGACATATCGACCGACATGTCAGTCGATTGTCGGTCGAGAGTCGGTTGATAGTCGGTCGACAGTCGGTCGATAGTTGGTCGACAGTCGGTCGATAGTCGGTCAACAGTCGGTCGATAGTCGGTCGACAGTCGGTCGATAGTCGGTCGACAGTCGGTCGATAGTCGGTCGACAGTCGGTCGATAGTCGGTTGACAGTCGGTCGATAGTCGGTCGACAGTCGGTCGATAGTCGGTTGATAGTCGGTCGATAGTCGGCCAATAGTCGGAAAATAGTTGGTCGACATGTCGGTCGATATGTCGACTGTTATACGTCGGCTGATAGTTGGTCAACATATCGGTAGACAGTCGGTCGATATTTGACCGACGCTTGGCCAACACTTAGCCGACACTCGGTCGACACTTGGCTGATGCTTCACCGATACTTCACTGACACTTAAGTGATGCTTCAATGGTATTTTACCTCTTGTCGAACTTATGCACATGTTTTAAGGAAATCTTAACAGGATAAAACTTCTGCTGTTCTTTGGGGCATGGACTATTAAACTAGAAACAACGAAACGACTGAAACTGCTGAAATGAAATGACCGAAACAAAATGTCCAAAACAAAACCCCCGGAACAAGGGAAATGAAACCATGTCATGCTGTTCTGCTGTTCCCGCTTGGAGTTTTCTCAGCACATTCATTCAAAGGGATTTAGCCTGTGTACCTGGCAGTATTGTAACCGCACGCGAAATAAAGTTTTGGCGGCAGAGCTGCCGCGAGGAGAATAGGGAGAGGGACTTTGAAATACCACCTGCACGAAAACCATAGGTTTTTGAATACTCTGCACACCAGTGGGCGGTAGAAACGGATTGGTCAAGAGAAGTACACTCGTCAATCAAATGTTAGAAGATCCCTCATGTATTTCCCAAGGGACACTTTGAAAATTACACATGCATTATTTGAAATGAAATGTGTGGCACTGAAGTTTTGCTATTAGGCACAATAGCATACTAAGGAACAATATTCGATGATCAATCCTTGAGGTAAAAACACATTTTAAACAAACAGATACCTTCCAATATACCCATTTCACTTCTTGTCACTTACCATTTGTTAGAGGGTAAGCTCTACGAATCTTTACAACAAACTCCTCAAAGGACCCTTTCGAGGATAACACTTCAAAATTTAAAGAACATTTGTGGTACAGAGGGTATCGAATCAGTATGGTAGCAAAACTACTATGATCAGAAATCAAATTCACAAAAAAGGAGTTTCGTATGATGCACGATCCTCGCAGTACATAGTGCTATTAAAACAGGCCTGTACAGGACTCGAACCACTGACCTCTGCGATACCAGTGCAGTGCTCTACCAATTGAGCTAACAAGCCAACTGGGAGGTCAGTGGTTCGAGTCCCGTACAGGCCTGATTTTTTTCAGGTCTGATTTTTGCTATTGCATAAATAGCGCTATCTACTGCGAGGATCGTGAATCATACGTATCTAATAACGCAGTTCAAACTATATGAACTTCATATATCCATTGTAAAAGGAGTTTCGTTGAAAATAAAAAAGATCATTTATTTTTTGTGACGCTATACCAGTGTCAAACTTGAAAGAAGCTTTACACAGAAAATGGCATTTAATACAAAATTACTACCTTCAGTGCCATTTTTCTGGGGAAATTTTCAGTAGTCACCACTCATATCCTTTAAAAGAAGAAAATCCCTTAGACATGCTCGTGAGAGCAAAGAACTGATTCAACAAAACTCTAAAAGGTTTTTTACATGTTTTCACACAGGAAGAGAATCAGTGTGGCCTGTAAATCTTTGCCAATGAGGCAATAAAAGTGGGTGGCATTCAAAATACCCAAGTTCTCTGGTAGGCGGTATTTCTCGTGGCTTCGCCGCTCGCTTCTGGGGGCTTCGCTGGCAAAAATGTATTTTGCACACGCCTACAATACCGCAAGCTATGCAGGCTAAAAGGGATTCAATTTACATTGTATATCAAAAGCCAAGCTTCCTAAAATGCCCAACTTTTTTCGAGAAGTTCTTTGTCCCCTAATTTTTGCACTGAAAAAGCAGTAGAGGAAAACTCGGCCTTTGGTCTTTGGAAAGTTTTATCATAGGTGCTGACTTTTTCTTAAAGTGGGACGGTGACTCAAGGATTTGCAATTATGAGGGTTTTCACTTTCCCGTTATTGTTACTTGCTTAACGGACTTCAATTTGTGAGTGGCTCATGTTGTAGTAAATAAGTCACCCCCAAATTTTTTAAATTCACCACGCCATTCATAAGTCGTTTCTTATCTTAATCACACACCTGAAATTTTATGCCTTCAAATCAAATTTTTCTTCAAATCAAATTTTTCAATACCGACTCTTCAACAATACACAACCACATGAGCGACATTCAAACTATATTCACCGATAAAGTTCAGACACTTGACTGATAGACTACCGACACTCAGCCGATAGACCACTGACACTTGACCGATATTCCACCGACACTTGACCAATATTCCACCAAGACACGACACTCCATCTGTTGGTCGACAGTCAGTCGACATATCGACCGGCATATCCACCAACTATCTTCCGACTATCGACCGACTATCAACTGACCTGTCGACCAACTATCGACCAACTGTCCACCGACATATTGACTGATATGTCGGTCGTCATGTTGGTCACCATGTCGGCAGACACTACCTATAGTAAAATTGATCCTGCAAGCTCATAGTACTTTTGGATGGCTTGCATCCCTTTTGAATTTAATTTGCCCCTCTATCCTGCTTGCAAGCAAGATTTCTGTACAGTCCAATACTATTGTAAAACAAAGTCGTATTTCCAAGGCAATTGACTCCTTACCTTTAAACTCCCCCATTTAAACATGTGGATTAAAGTGAAAAGTCACATAAATACCCCACCCGACCCAGGCAAGGTTCAAGGTCCCCACCCCTCAGGCACAGAGAACAGTCAAATACCCGTAGGTTGCCGGGAGAAGGGGGTTGGATGCTGAAGTTTTGGATTAACTGCTGTGTTACTCGGAAATTTTAGGTGATAGGTGAGCTTTGTAGGTTAACAGAATTTTGGCAGGGGAGGTTGAGGGTGCTTCTGCATGGAGTTGAAGATTTCAGGGAAAACTGGTGAAGGTTGGGTAGAACTTATGAAATTTTACAAGAAAAATCCTATCGTTAGGAGAATTACTTACAAGATTGAGGGAATGATAGGTTAATGGTAGCAAACTAGTAAAAGTTGAAGTACACTTATATTATTTTATGAGTTGACTTTCTTAATGGGGGCGAACTGTTAGGGGGTGAAATTGCAATGGGGCTGGGTTATTCTTACCTTGTTTTGACATATTAGCTGTGTTCTGTTACTGAACAGATTAGATGCACAGCAACATGGAATCTGTATTTTAAATGGAAATTAATTACCTCTGACACAGACAACCCTGTCTCTCTTCTTCTTTCGTTAATCATGAAATGTGTGATCTGTTCTCACTTGATAATACACTGATCTTACAGTTTGCTGTATTTTATCATGAGCACGTTTTTACCAAAGATCCTGGAACAACTTGCACCACTCCTTGGCATCAAGACCAGTCTTATTTCCCAGTGGATGGATGGAAGGTAAAATCAAAGGAACTGATAGCTTTGAAGTTAATGAACAGATTATTACAATGCTAGGTTGAGAGACTGTTTACTTTAGGAAGCAAAAGGAATTGGGGGGAAAAGCTTGCATAGTGAAATGTGGGAAGGAGGAGAATTTTAAAACAATGACAAATAAGCATCAAGTGGAGTGTTCAAGTCTTCTACAAGATCATTAATGTCTTAATTCTCTCTTTTTATGGGAAGAGGGTAAACTAAAAAAAAATCTGGTGCTTTGGCCTATCTGTGGATTGTATGTTGAATTTTGGTGATGATTGTAGAATAGGTAAAAACAGATGATCACACAGATCTTCTTGCTTACACAGTTGTGATGTAATGGAAAAATCCTTTCAGAGTTTCCTTGCAAAAATTAATTTTAAGGTCTATGCAGGAATGTTTAGTAAAAATTTTCAGATAAACAGAATTATCAATAAATGTTCATTTCCATTCTGCTTGTAACCTCAGAATGAGTTGTCATGATCTTGTATAGAATCAAATATCACCACTTTATTCTGTTCTTTTTTTTTCTTTGCTCTTGCTCTAGCTCAGTTAATATTTTCATAAAATCAAAGATCTTGAAAGGTCCTCACACATTCCACAAAGAAAACTTTATTTTCTTTTTCTTGACAGAACTGTTCATTTTGGATTCCTGTCACTCCTGTATCCAAAGCGTCAAATTTGACTTACTTTGGTGGATCTCATAAGTGGGGTAAATGGTTTAAACCTACAAATTTTGCATCCCTACAGAGTTACAAATACACAAAAACGTATAATGACAAGGTTTTTGAAGACATCCCTGATATTGATGGTCATCCAGAGGCATATGACTTGCTTTCCTGGGACCTTCAGGTAACCCAGTGTGCTGAAATGGATAAATTAAAAGAAAAAATAATTTTAAGTCGGTTTGATTTGTAATTTATTTTATATATGCTACCCTAATAAATCTGGAACTAAAAGGACAGTAGAAATCAATTTGACCTGAAATTTCATAGATCTTTTAAACAATGTGCTCTGAAAAACTTTCCTGAATAAATTGTTGCAATAAATGTTTATGTGGCAAACATAACACACGACAGGTGAGTGAAAGATGACTTACCATAATCTGAATGCGCAAGGATTCAGGGCCCAGTTGTTCGAAGGCCGATTAATGCTAACCCAGGGTTAAAATTTAATACAGGTTTCTTTACTTCTATGTTCAAAAAAGCCTTTTTTGGAAAATGCCCTCTATTCTTTTAGAACATCCACTCATCAAATTACAGACATAGAGATTTAAACTGAGTTTTCTTTCAAAGCTTTCAGATCTGCAATCAAATTTCACGCTAACCCTGGGTTATCTTAATCCAGCTTTGAACAACCTGGCCCAGATGCTTAACTTAGCTTTTCATGAGCTGAAGAGGTGGCTTAGCCCTTTAACTCCCATGATCTAATTGCTAATTCTCCCTTATAGCTGCCCCTTATTTTTTAATTTCCTTGTAAATAAGTCACAAGAATTTGATGTTAGGTCAAGGTAACAACTTCTACCTGCATGATAAGTTTGAGTATTCTCATTACCCGTTTGCTGGATAATGTATGGACAATATAGGAAGAAGTTACATGTTAATCACCTCTGGGTCAGTTACAGGGTTAAGTCTGACCCATCCTACAGGAGCTTGTCAAAGGTTTTGAAGCACTTAAGTGTTAAGGAATTTTTCTACCCCTGGATGAGTGTTAGTTCATTTAAGCATGTACACTGCACAGGTACATCACAATTCTAATGTGATAGTGAATAATAATAATAATGTATATGAGCACGATCCTTCGCAGTAAAGCACTATTTGAGCAATAGTGAAAATCAGACCTGAAAAAAATTTCAGGCCTGTACGGGATTCGAACCACTGACCTCTGCGATACTAGTGCAGCGCTCTACCAATTGAGCTAACAAGCCAACTGGGAGCAGGCCATCAAATTAATTCGATATAAACCCGTAGATGATAAATCAAACAACAACAAATATATGAAACATGTGTGAACTGCGGTTATGAGACGTATATGAGCACGATCCTTCGCAGTAAAGCACTATTTGAGCAATAGTGAAAATCAGACCTGAAAAAAATTTCAGGCCTGTACGGGCTTGTTAGCTCAATTGGTAGAGCGCTGCACTAGTATCGCAGAGGTCAGTGGTTCGAATCCCGTACAGGCCTGAAATTTTTTTTTTTTTTTTTTTTTTTTTTCAGGTCTGATTTTCACTATTGCTCAAATAGTGCTTTACTGCGAAGGATCGTGCTCATATACGTCTCATAACCGCAGTTCACACATATGTTTCATATGTTTGTTGTTGTTTGATTTATCATCTACGGGTTTATATCGAATTAATTTGATGGCCTGCTCCCAGTTGGCTTGTTAGCTCAATTGGTAGAGCGCTGCACTAGTATCACAGAGGTCAGTGTTCGAATCCCGTACAGGCCTGAAATTTTTTTCAGGTCTGATTTTCACTATTGCTCAAATAGTGCTTTACTGCGAAGGATCGTGCTCATATACGTCTCATAACCGCAGTTCACACATATGTTTCATATGTTTGTTGTTGTTTGATTTATCATCTACGGGTTTATATCGAATTAATTTGATGGCCTGCTCCCTGTTGGCTTGTTAGCTCAATTGGTAGAGTGCTGCACTAGTATCGCAGAGGTCAGTGGTTCGAATCCCGTACAGGCCTGAAATTTTTTTCAGGTCTGATTTTCACTATTGCTCAAATAGTGCTTTACTGCGAAGGATCGTGCTCATATACGTCTCATAACCGCAGTTCACACATATGTTTCATATGTTTGTTGTTAATAATAATAATAATAATAATAATAATAATGATAATAATTTATTTCTTATAGAGCACTATTTACAATTATGACAGATCAACAGCACTTTACAATTAATGTACTAACCCACCCATCCCACCCCAGGGGAGGGCATCTATCGCACAGTAATCTTGTGCGTGGGAAATTAACGTCTCCTACACCTAACCCTGCAGGAGACAGGACCTCTATTTATTCATCCTTATCCTAGAAGACTAGAATATCTAACCATTTCTTGATGTTATAGAAAGGTAGCACATTCTTCTCAATTATTTTAAGACCTTGAGTGTTGGTCCGGCATGGGCTCGAACCCTTGACCTCCTGCACAACAGTCCAGCACTCTCTAACCTTGTCTTTGACAACAGTCCAGCAATCTCTAACCTTGTCTTTGACACTGATAATCTTGCACATGCATGCACCATGTGCATAATGTTTGCATGTGTATTAGATATAGTATACCCAAGGGCAATACTATTACAAAAATACTGGCCCAATAATTCACAATAACCTTGAAACTGATTAATTCCGTTAACTTAGTCTTGATGGCATTGTGCTTAACTATTAGTTCAACCTCAAAAATTACAAGTCCAGGTTTGATACAAAACTTTTTATCTCAGTCCCAAAAAATACAGTTTTTAGCTTTGCTATCTTTCAGAGTGAAATTGCTATTTTTAAAAATACTTAAGTCCATCAAAGTCTTGACTTTTATTTTGCATTCTTACCATTACACAGCCTGGTGATTGCTTAGTATTTCACATGAAAATTCTTCATGGTGCAAAGCAGAGCACAGACCCATATGGAAGAAAAGTGGTTGCCATGCGCTGGCTTGGAGAAGATGCAACATTTGCCGATAGACCATGGGAACCATCACCCAATTACAATGGAGGATTAAAACTTGGTGATCACTTCTATAAAAGCGAATCTTTCCCAGTTGTTTGGAGATCAGAAAAACAAATTGGTAATTAAACAGAAACTGTCATGGTTTTCTGAGGGGTCCAGATTAAATGGTGGTGATGACAGACATCCTTGTCATTTAACTCTATGACGCCCGTAGCATCTAATTTCTCCTTACAATATCAGCCCTGAATCACACATTAGGGTCACAAGAATAAAGGAAATGATCACCAACTAAAGAAGCTCTTGATTGTTAGACAAATTCTCCTTATCAGCAGCTCAGGAAATGTATAGAGAACAGTATGGAGAATATGTATACTGATTAATTAGGGTGCAATTAAGGGTTAGAGGGTTTTTTAATGCAGTTTTTTTGTAATGTTGTAGGTACTGCTAAATTGGCTACCTAGCTTATTCTAATAAAGCTTATTAGTTAACTCAAAAGTTTACTCAGTGTCATGTCTTTGTCTGCATTATCTCATTTGGCCTTTTATATATCTTCTCTGTCTCCTTGCAGCATAGTTGTCCTTGATCTCAGTGAAGAATCATGTCAACATCTTGAATAGTTATCTCTTTTATCAAATGAATCACTAATTGATGACGATGATGAATCATGTTTCACACACTAAGAATTACTTTGATTGACATAATGGTCATATGTTCTTTTCCTCAATTATTTAGATTAATTCTTATCAAACTCGTGATAATTTTCGGCAAGAGTACATGCATATAACCCCATACATTAATTATGCATTCAGTCTTTGTTCAATGAAAACAATAGCGATAACAATAGAACTCCGCAGAGACTAGTGGTCCTCATCCCAGTCTTCCAGCCATTTGAACTTAATGATATTCTCTTGTCTTTACATTGCTTGGTGTTACAAGATTTGCATGTCTTTCCTATAATTAACAATTATTCCACGAGCCCGCGTTGGATATGAGATGATGGATAGCCAACGAGGCGCGTAGCGCCGAGTCGGCTATAATCATCTCATATCCAACAAGTGCGAGTGGAATAATTTTTTTTATTAACAAAAATGTCCCCAAGATATAAGGCAAATCTTCTTGACTTTATTTTGTAAGAAGAAACCGGATGTTATGATGTACAGATATTAGATTATGGTATATTGGCTCATATACCATAATGGCTAAGCCAATAAAAGGTCTTGAATTGTATTATCTAATGATCCAGCTTTTAATAATTATGCATATCAGAAATATTTGGGGAAAACTGGCAGTATGAATAGACAGTTAAATACTCCTAGTGAACAGGGGAGAAAAAATGGACTGATCTCGCCACTGAAGGGGCTAGCTCATCTTATTATGGCACGAGTAACTCAGGCTCACTGTTTGTGTCACGGACACATGATTAAAAAGAGAGAACATATGGGGCAAAGTTTAGGTCAATAAAGGTCAGTGAAGAAGAGTATTTTCCCGAAACTTCGTGTACATATTAAGGACGACAACAAATTGCCACATGGTAAGTTTCATTGAATTTTATTTCCATTTTCAAGCAAATTTCTAGACCTAAACTTCGCCCCATATGTTCTCTCTATTTAACCACATGTACATCACACAAATAGTGAGCCTGGGTTACCTGTGATTATGGGTGATCTCAAAATGGAATTTTTTTAAAACTTTAGTGACACGTATTGGAAAATATGGCAGAGAAATGGTCTCCCTATCTTCAAAACAAAATTGTAAGATTTTGTTCTAAGCATTACTGATATTTTTAAACAACCCATAAGATTAACAGGAAAGTCATTTATTAATACAATTATCATTACCTAGGCTGGTCATCAGATCTGCAGCAATGACTAGACTTGTTTTTGTGTCTTTTCTGAAAAGCATAGAACGAAGAAGTAGCAGAATTCTCAAAAAATAGCATACCTGAGCAAAATTTGGAAAAATAATATCGAACATAATATGCTCGCATCTCGCACACAGGCCGCCCAAGCTCACTACTAGGAACACAGATGGCCCAAGCTCTCTTTGAGAACCACACAAGGAACACAATTTGCATATCGATTTAGAAGGATTTGTATGGGATTTTCTACAAGATATCCATAGAGATAGTTAAAAGTGAAAATATTAAATAAAAATGGCTTACCTTATTCCATACGTGTGTTGTTTGCTCCTGGTGTCGTTATTTTACCGATTTCACTTGATTTAAGCGGTTTTTTTTTTTTAATCCCATGTGTGGTTCTCAAAGCGAGCTTGGGCTACCTGTGGAGTCACGTCCGGTTTTCTTGTAGTTAGCTTGCGTTGCCTGTGGCTCGCAGTTTATACTTTTAGTACCCAGATCTCTCGATAGAGTGAGCTATCGACTTAAGTATGGGTGACGCTATATCGAAGGCGTTCGTCGAGGGTCGAACACACAAGTTTATAGTACAGCGGTTAAAATTGAAATACGTCGTGTAAGCTGCAGCACGTGTTCCCCACGAAAAGTTCAAACCCGAAAGGATGAAGATATACAAAAACGAATGAAAATGTACTTTCTTCCTAGTTACCTTGTGAGGTAAATATTTCGTACCTTAACACCTCATGATTTAATGAGAATAGTGACTTCTGTATTAAACTTAAAAACTAAATGTCGCGTGTGGGTGCAGAGCGTGAGACAAATGAGAATTCCGCACTTGTACCCAACCTTCTGTTTTAAGTGCACCAGCTCGATGCAAGGCCAAGATAGAGAACGTCAGCCCGTTTTGGTGTCAGCGACTTCACTACAAATATAATGACAGGCAACGAAAGGGTTACTTTATTCTCAAAGTGATTGCCGTTTTAAATTGAAGGAACAGCTTTTTTCACTTACGACTTAATAATTTTACACTTGTTATAAGCAGTGAAAGTAGACATTGCATGCCTATTATGTTCGCTCTTCTGTTGGCAGAACAGGGCAAGTCAATGAGTCATGTCTACAGTACTTAGTCGCTACTAGATAAATAGGGTTAATTAATTACAGCGAGAAACGCTTTCGTATATTTTATCAAACCGCAGTACACATATATGATTTTCATTTATTCAAATTTATTGGCGGGTTTAATACGAACCAACATAATGACCTGCTCCCAGTTGGCTTGTTAGCTCAGTTTGTAGAGCACTGCACCGGTATCGCAGAGGTCATAGGTTCAAATCCCGTACGGACCTAACATTTTTTCAGGCCTTATTTCCACCTACTAGATAAGTAGGGTTTATCACTGCGAAGAACGCTTTCATACATTTTATGAAAGCGCAGTAAACATATATTATTTTCATATATTTACCGAGTCGTCGCCATCATAACGCATTTTAGTGTCTTAGTCAAAAATTGTCTTCGGTTTTTAAATGTCATCCTTTCGCGGGATTTCGCAATACTTGTACTCGCGGGTTTCATAATTTGCCCGCTGACCAAAATTACTGTTTACTCTTACCCCCGACGAACGCCTTCGAAATAGCGTCACCCGACTGAGTATGTTGCGAAATCGTTTTCATCTCCCCTCCATTATAATTACCAAGAAATATCGCGGTCGATTTTCCAGGAATATTGTCACCGCAGAACAAGTGACAGCATTTCAAGATCAGGGTGTTATCTGCATTCGAGGTGTTTTCGGAGAATGGATCGAAAAGTTGACGAAAGGTATCGAGAGAAACTTAGCGAATCCTGGGAAACTAAGCGAGTGGCTCAAAAGTGAAAACTCAGAGACATACTATTTTAATGATTTATTGAACTGGAAAAAGATTCCAGAGTTTAAGGAGTTTGTATTTGAATCACCAGCCTCGGAAATAGCGGGAAAGTTAATGGATGCTCAGGTGAGGGACGCAAGCTCATAGAGCTTTGGGTGGCTTGCATCCGTATTGAATTTAATTTTCCCCTCTATCCAGCTTGGGAGCAACTACAGAATACAGGGCCATTGAGGTCCACCTTGAGATTTCCGAACAGTCCATACTACTGTAAAACAAAACCGTATTTCCAAAGGCAATCGACTCCTTACCTTTAAACCCCTGCATTAACACATGTGGATTAAACTTAAATATCATGAATACCCCACCCGACCCAGGCATTGTTCAAGTTCCTCACCCCAGGCAAAGAGAACAGTGAAATACCTGTGGCTTCCCGGGGGGAGGTGGGGTGAATGCTGAAGTTTTTGATTAACAGCTGCATTACTCAGAATGTGTAGGTGATAGAGGGCAGTGGGTGAGCTTTGAAGGTTAACAGAATTTTCGCATGGGTGTTGAGAGTGCGTCTGCATGGAGTTGAAGATTTCAGGGGAAACTGCTAAGAGTTGGGTAGAACTTCTGAAATTTTGCAAGGTAAACTTGTCTTCAGGAGAATTACTAATGAGATTGTGGGAATGATATAGGGTTAATGGTAGCAAACTAGAAAAAGTTGGAGCAAACTTATATTATTTCAAGAGGTTAACTTGTCTTAGTGAGGGCAAACTAGTAGGGGGTGAAACTGCAATGGTGTGGAGTTGTTTTAACCAAATTTTGATGTTATCTGTGTTCTGTTACCGAACAGATGCACAGCAACATGGAATCTATTTGTTAAATGGAAATGTTTTACCTATGACACAGACAAGCCTATCTCTCTTTTGCTTTTGTTACTTGATTATGAAAATAATAATAATAATAATAATAATAATAATAATAATAGTAGTTTATTCACAATTAATCACACACAGAAAGCACACAAAAACTAACAAACAATACATTAACAACAAAAAATACATGAAAAATTGTGAAAGGAGATAGAAGAGGTTATCCCTTTCTAGTCCACCTCCTTAACATATATAACAATATTAAAAAAATCCTAATTAGTTACCTATAAATTCAAAAGCTATATATATACAATTGGGTATACTTAATATATAATAAAAGTTTAAAATGGTAATCAGTAGAAATCGTGTTTTAAGAAAATTCATTAACTAGCTTATTTCTAAAAGTTCTTAAGTCTTTTGCTTCATGTGGCAAAGTAGACTTTTAATCTCAAATGCGTGATCTGTTCTCACTTTTGATAATACACTGATCTTACAGTTTGCTGTATTTTATCACGAGCACGTTTTCACCAAAGATCCTGGAACAACTCGCACCACTCCTTGGCATCATGACCAGTCTTATTTCCCCGTGGATGGATGGAAGGTAAAATCAAAGGAACTGATAGCTTTGAAGTTAATGAGCAGATTATCAGAATGCCAGGTTGAAAGGCTGTTCACTTTGGGAAGCAAAGGAATTGGGGGGAAAGCGTGCATGGTGAAATGTGGGAAAGGGGGAATTTTATATCAGTATCAAGTGTGGTGTTGAAGTCTTCTACAGGATCACCAAGGTCTTAATTCTCTCTCTTTATGGAAGGGGGATAAACTGAAAAAAAATCTGGTGCTTTGGCCTATCTTTGGAACACATCTTGAAATTGTAGAAGTTCTTGTTGTGCTGAAACAAAGTAACTGGATGATGATTTTAGGAGTAAAAACAGATGATCACATAGATCTTCTTGCTTACACAATTATCAGATGCAATGAAATATATGAAGCTCATATATTTATGATATAATGGGAAAAATCCCTATGGAGTTTTCATGCAAAAATTAATTGTAATAGTCGGGAATTATTAAGGCCTATGCAGGAATGTTTAGTGAAAAGTTTCAGATGAACGGAATTACTGAGAAATATTAATTTCCACTCTGCTTTTAATGAGTTGTCATGTTTTTGTACAGAATATCACAAGTGATCATTATATTTATGATATTTAGCTGCTTCTTATTTGGCTTTTTTATATTTTTATTAACTAGTTATGTAAGATTTTATACATAAATAGGAGACCCTTGATATAGGGTTAACCTCTGGGTTTCCTTTTTCTTAATAACTATGTATTTGTATGTTGTTCTGAAATAAAGTATTGTACAAAACATACATGGCCATGTTTTAGTATTTTCTTCTGTTCAGAATACTTTTCTTTTCTTTGCTCTAGCTCAGTGAACATTTCTATAAAATTCAAAGAGCTTGAAGGATACTCACTCTTTCCACAAAGAAAACTTTTTTTGTTTTATTTTTTTCTTCACAGAATTGTGCATTTTGGATTCCTGTCACTCCTGTGTCCAAAGCGTCAAATTTGACTTACATTGGTGGATCCCACAAGTGGGGTAAATGGTTTAAACCCACAAATTTTGGATCCTTACAGAGTTACAAATACATAAAAGCAGATAACAACAAGGTTTATGAAGACATCCCTGATATTGATGGTCATCCAGAGGCATACAACTTGCTTTCCTGGGACCTTCAGGTAATGGTGCACTGTGTTGAAATGGATAAATTAAAAGGAAAAAATAATTTTATGTCAGTTTGATTTGTTATTTTATTTTATCATTTTAAGGACTATGCTACCCTAATAAATCTGGAACTAAAAGAAAGTAGAAATCAAACCTGTTGAAGGTCAATTTGACCCGAAATTTCATTTGTCATTTAAACAATTTGTACTGAAAAAGTTTCCTGAATAAATTGTTGCAATAAATGTTTGTGGTGACTGTAACACAACAGGTAAGTGAAAGATGACTTACCATTTGAATGCATATGGATTCAGATGCTTTAAACTTAGCTTTTCATGGGCTGAAAAGGTGGCTTAGCCCTTTAACTCCCACGATCTAATTGCTAATTCTCCCTCGTCAATGCTACTAATTTCCTTGTAAATTAATAAAGGCTGATAGTTTCGAAAGAAACTGTTTGGGGCTGCATCGGTGGGAGTAACGAAATAATTTGGATATATCAACAAAGTTGAAATGGTAAATTGGCCACCGTAATGATTACAAAAGCTCCGACGAAGGGCTAACACTCGAAACGTCAGCTTTTGTAATCATGACGGTGGCCAATTTACCATTTCAACTTTGTTGATATATCCAAATTATTTCCTTGTAAATTAGTCTCGAGAATTTGGTGTTAGATCAAGGTAAAAACTTTTACCTGCTCAGTTTGAGTATTCTCATTACCTGTTTGCTGGATAATGTATGGACACTATAGGGAGAAGTTACATGTTAATCACCTCTAGGAGTTACAGGGTTAAGACTGCACTCAAGCCAGGGGACCCATCCCACAGGAGCCTGTCCAAGTTTCTGAAGCACTAAGTGTCAAGGAGCATTGCTTCTCCCCTTGGATGGGTGGTAGTTCATTTCAGCATGTACACTGTACAGATACATCACAATTCTAATGTGATAGGTACAGCAATCTCTCTCCTTGTCTTTGACCATGATAATCTTGCACATGCTTGCACCATGTGCATATATATATGTGTTTGCATTAGATATAGTTTACCCAAGGGCAATAATATTACTAAAATACTGGCCTAGTAATTCACAATTAACTTGAATCTAATTAATTCCTTTAATGTAGTCTTAATGGCGTTGTGCTTAACTTTCAGTTCAACCTCAAAAATTACAGATCCAGGTTCTATACAAAAATATTTACCTTAGTCCCAAAAAATACATTTCTTAGCTTTGCCATCTTTCAGAGTCAAATTGCTATTTTGAAAATACTCTGACTAGCCCATCATAGTTTTGATTTTTATTTTGGATTCTTAACATTATACAACAGCCTGGTGATTGCTTAGCATTCCACTTTCGAATTCTTCATGGTGCAAAGCAGAGCACAGACCCAGATGGAAGAAAAGTGGTTGCAATGCGCTGGCTTGGAGAAGATGCAACATTTGCAGATAGGCCATGGGAACCTTCACCCAATTACAATGGAGGATTAAAACCTGGTGATCACTTTTATAAAAGCGAATCTTTTCCAGTTGTTTGGAGATCAGAAAAACAAATTGGTAATTAAAAAGAAACTGTCATGGTTTTCTGGGGGATCAAGAGTAAACAATGTTGGTAACAGAAAATATCCTTGTCGTTTAACTCTAAGACCCCCATGAGAGAGCAGCATCTTACTTTTCCTTACAATATTACCCCCTTAATCAAACTTTAAGGTCACAAAAAAAAAGGAAATGATCACCAATGAAAGAAGCTCTTGATCGTTAAACAAATTCTCCTTGTCAGCACCTCTGGAAATGTATAGAGAACAGTATGGAGAATCTGCATGCTGATATTAGGGTGTAAAGAGTTAAAAGGTGTGTTAGTGTAGTTTTTCTTTATGTTGTAGATAATAGTAAATTGGCTAACTAGCTTACTCAAATAAAGCTTGGTAGTTAACTTAAAAGTGTGTTTTACTCAGTGTCATGTCTTTGTCTGCGTTGTCTGGACCTTGTATCCTCTCTGTCTCTTTGCCTTGCGGTGGTTGTCCTTGATATGTCTCCATCTGAAGAATCATGTCGACGTCTGGAATATTTATCTCTTTTCTCAAATGAATCACTAATTGACGATGATGAATCATGTCTCACACGCTTAGAATTACTTTGATTAACATCACAGTCATGTGTTCTTTTCCTTGATTGTTTAGATTTCTTATCATACTTGTGATTATCTTCTCCACTATTGTGCCTCTGTTTCTTGCTTTTCTTTTCTTCATCACCATGCTTCTTCTTTTGGTGTTTCTTTTCCTTTTTAGATTTCTTGTCTTTCCTCTCCTTCTTCTTCTTTATCTTATCACTGGCATAGTCCTCGTCTCTTCCAATCCTTTGAACTTCTGTGTTTGAATTGCTAGGTGTTGCAGGATTTGCACGTCTTTCCTATATGCACATCAAAAATATTAGGGAAAGTTGGCAGTATGAATAGACAGTTAAATACTCCTAGCAAACAGAACAGGAAAAATTGACTGTCCTTGCCATTGCTTTTAAGGCGCTAGCTCATCTTATTATGGGAGATCTTAATATTCATTTTTAACATTTAAGCGACAGATATTGAAAAATATGGCAGAGAAATGGTCTCCCTATCTCCAGAGCAAAATTGTAAGATTTTTGTTCTAAGCATTACTGATATTTTTAAACAACCTAAGATTAACAGGAAAATCAAATTTGACTAGCCATTAAAATTATAATATAGACCACTTTCATAAATGGCTGCTGTATAAAAATTCTTTTGTTTAAATTTAAATTAGCCCTTCTGGCCTCGCTTGAGATAATGTATTCTTTTGAATTTTGTACTGGAGAACGAGACCAGTAGGGCTAATTTTAATTTAAACAAAAGAATATTAATCCGGCAGCCATTTATGAAAGTGGTCTATGCGATTGAAGAACTATACCTGTTGTGACCCTGTGGCACCAAGTGTCTCCTTTACAGGTACAGACAGCCCAGCCACCAGAGAAGCTCTTGTGCTGATGAGCAAATAAAACAATATACAAAGGGGTTTAAAAACGTTTTCCATCTGCAGCTGCTGTTGGTGTAATATGTGACTGTGCCCTTAGGGGTTCTGGGGCAAGCTTCCCCACAAAAAAAAATTTAAATCAAGGATCTTGGAAATGTAACATCCAGTATCTGGGCATCAAAAGGAATGCTGCTCTCAGGAATCTATTCTTGACTCATCTGTAGTTTACCATCGTTCCTGACTTGTCAGAATGCTCTGTTTGTGGATAAACCTTGGAAATTTGAAAATCAAAGGTGAAAGCCCATGGAGGGGTTTTAGTGATGTTTTCAGCAGGAGTGCAACTGGTTTTCACAGGCAGGCAAAACTTTCTGAACTGAACTTCTTTATAGGGTAAATTTTCCTCTAGATGCTCAAACCAGGTGGGCAAATCCATAGCCAGTCAATTTACCTAGTGCCTGGCCCTCAATTAAACACCCACCTGAACCTAGTTCTCCCATGTTCCCAACCCCTGAAGCAAGAGAGAGCAGGAAAATGAGAGACCCTGGGAACAAGGTTGCACCTGCCCGTGGGTAAGCAAGACAAGGGCAAAGAGATAATGGCAATTGGTCCTGGAAGGTGGAACTTCACTGCAGGTAACCTACTTTTATTGTGTTCCCTGCAGCAAGTCATGATGTTAAGAATGGTTTCTTTTTATGGAAGAAGAGTTCTTTTCATACATGGAGCTATGTTTTAAGTCGGTTATTAAGTTGTTTTCAATTTGTATCATCTGAGCACAAAGGAGCAAGAGATAAAGGAAGTGGTCAACATATATGATAACTATTATACCAGGTAAAAACAATTTCTATTATCAAAGATAACAATTGTACAAAGAATACTTTCTTTGTTGACTTAACATTACCTTCCAAACCCCATGCCTTGCACCCTTTCGATGTCCATTGAGTCACGTTCCACTTGACCCTTGCGACAAACTTCAGCCAATTCCTGGTGAAACAACTTAAGTATTTAACTGCCTTCCTGAGAAGAAGTGTCAGTTGACATATTCTTAACTCTCCTGGGTAACGAGAGTCACTGTGTGAGTAGAGTTGTGCCAAAAGATCACAACACACTGACCACGGGCCTCTTAATTTAAATTGACCAACCTTTCCACAGTTTTTTTTTTTTTTTGAGTACTAAATGTAGGAACTAAAATTCATAATTCCACTTGAGGAAAGATGTATTGTTTCACTACGACTCCATGCCACATTTTACTGTACATGAACAATGTAACATTAACAACTACAGAATATTTAGATCTTAGTAACCTGTTTTGAAACACCACTTGCTACTTTCTTGGTTGGTTCTCTTCCTCTGAGGAGAAAAAAAAAGATGCATTCCATTTTAATTACTGTTGGTCTTTTAGAAGCAAGAAATTGAATCAAAGAATACATAGCAAGTAATGTGGCCTGTCTGATTGCCGTATTTGTGGTAGAAAACTATATAGTATTAGCATTATATAGTATTATACCATTAAATAATTATTCCACCCCTGCTCAGCTTAATACCATATTATATCTAACATGTGCTGCATCAATATATTGCGGCAAGGGCTGAGGGCATCAGACTGGGCATACCAAAAATCAACATATTGAATTATCATTCTTACCAAATGTATTTAAAGCATTATTTTGATAAAAATAATAATTAAACAAGCAATTATATGTTGTCTCACAGTGCTATTGCAAGGGCCTCGGCTTCCATTCTCTTAACTGCATCTTTTTCCTACGGATTTATAATACAAAGTCAGAAAACCCTAGCATTATATATATCTTATTAACCAAGTGCAAGGGCCGTACTGGGAGAATATCGGCCCGAGGTCTTGACAGTACAGACCGAGCGCAGCAAGGTCCGTACAAAAAAGACCGAGGGCTGATACTCTTCCAGTACAGTCCCGAGCAAGCTTGGTTAATAAGAGATTTATTATACGACTGAAGTTCAAAGGGACACAAGTGCGGTATCATTCGGGACCATTCGGGACAGTGCCTGGTCCAATACGTAGAGAATATTGGACCGGCAATAGAGCATTTTGATTGGTTGATTTTAGTTATTGGCCCTTTGACTGCCCGAGTCGTGTAATAATAAAGCTTATTTTGACTGTTAAGTGGATGTCACATTAACCATTAACCCATAAGAGTGTCTGACGTCTAATTTAACCTTACGATTTCATCCTTGAATCAAATGTGTAGGTCAAAAAATAGACTAAGTAAATGATCACCAACTAAAGAAGCTCTTTTTTGTTAGACAAATTATCCTTGTCAGCATCTTAGGGAATATATCTATTAGAGGACAGTATGGAGAATATGCGTTCTGATGTTAGAATGTAACAATTGTAATAATATTGACTTTATTGGATTACACAATTACTGGTAAAATCAGTATTTCTCATTGTGGTCCTCAAGATCACGAGAAATACATTGTAGATATGTAAAGGGTTAATTAGACACTTAGCCCCATTCCCTTCCACCTATGTGGGTGAAATTCAGTACAATTATGAAATATTTGACTGAAATAGTTTCTTTTTCTTTTTAAACCTTCACCAACATAACCAATGCAACATAATTCTGTATAACTGTTAATTTTTGCTTAGCAGCTTATCATTGAATCAATTGTCTTTGTGCCCATTTTAGTGTTAACATTAACTGGTTCATTACCTCTTGCTTTGACAATCTCGAGTTCCCTTTACCACTTTTTGTGTACCTGGAAAATTTGTCATGAATCACTGTTTAAGTCATGAAATAATAACAGAATACAGAACTTTATTTTACGTGGCACTCCACTTAGCTAAAAGCTACTTTACAGGAAGCCCACAAATAAACATAAAAAATCGCAAAACAAAAGAAACAAAATTTAGCTAACACTCTAAAAATTCTAAAAATAACAATATAATTATAATTTATTTAAGGTCAATAATGTGGGAAGTGGTTGCCTTATCTTCCAAGCCAGTGGCTCATGTTAAAAACACTCTACAATTAAATTTTAGAGAAATATGTACTTGATAAACAAAAAAATTAATAAAAAAAGAACTATAGATATAAGCATATCTATCTACATTAAAAGGACTATTTACCTAAAAAAACTAAAACTTAAAAAGTTTGTCCATTAAAAAAAAAAAGCTAATCTATAAAGAACAGGAGTGGCATGCACAACCTTTAAATGCTAAATTTTTTAAGCATTTCCAACACATGATTGGTTATTTTAATAACCATTTCAAAGTTTCATATTTATGCAGTACACTGTATGCAAACCTGTTCAAGTGGAATATTCTCCAAGGTTTCTAGGTACATAATGCTAGGTCACATGCTGCTTACTTAGTCTAAATAAAATTAGTTTCATCTTATTTGTGGTATTCTGACATCTTAACTGATGACTTCAATAGCAGGTGACAATTTTGCAAGTAATCATGAGATTCACTGGCAAATGATTCTTAAAGGCAACTCTGTTATGGTAACTGTACCACCAACCCTTTCACCTGTTTGTCTTGATAATGAACTTTACGACCAGATCTAAAGAGGCTCTATTGGGTTTTTGATGGTGTGAAATCTGGACACCAACATAGTGAAAAAAATGTCAAAAAGCAAACAAACATGGTGGCTCAATATGATCACACAATTGTTATCTATAAAGGTGTATAAAACATAATAATACAGTTTTTCTATTGTGTTTCCCTCAATAATACCTATAACATCCATATACCTTCTATGTCTGAAAAAGAGGTACACACATGGAGGCAGAAGAGAAAACACTGGGATAAAGATTGCAAAAAGGCAGCAGATTTGAAAGTTTATGCATGCTTAGATTTTGATCCAGGCAAAGTTCTATTTTTTGACACTATATTTAGTAGGACAAAGAGAGATCTCTCAAGTGAGATTCATCAGGTTTCCTTGGGTACAATTTCCTAACAGTTGGTGGAGCAGATAACATATTTGTGCCCTTTCTATTGCAATTTTATAAAAAAAGAAAAATTCAAATTCAACCACAAACTCTGATGATGTGCTGTGTTCTCATGCAAGAATACACACCTCACACTTGCTTTCTTTCAACTATAATCTTTGTCTTTTCTGGAACTCATATTCTGTAACCAAATGTTACTTGACTTTGCAAATACACTTTTATGAAAGTGGACAATGAGATCATGAGAAATACATCGAAGATAGCAAATTGGATCAATGTTACTATAGGTAGTGTCGGCCGACATGGCGACTGAAATGTCCACCGACATGTCGGTCGACAGTCAGTCGACAGTCGGCCAATAGTTGGAAAATAGTCGGTCGACATGTCGGTCGATATGTCGACCAATATATGTTGGCCGATAGTCGGTCGACATATTGGTAGACAGTCGGTCATTATTTGACTGACACTTGGTTGACACTTGGCCGATACTTCACTGACACTTAAGTGATGCTTCAATGGCATTTGACCCATTGTCAACCGTATAGATGTGTTTTGTGTTTCCAATTTTTCAATACCGACACTGCAACAATACACAACCACACGAGTGATGTTCAAACTATATTTACCGATAAAGTTCAGACACTTGACCCATAGACTACCGACACTCAGCCGATAGACCACTGACACTTGACCGATATTCCACCAACACTTGACCAATATTCCACCGAGACGCGACACTCCATCTGTCGGTCAACAGTCAGTCGACATATTGACTGACATGTCAACCGACTATCTTCTGACTATCGATCGACTATCAACCGACTATCGACCGACTATCAACTGACTATCGGCCGGCTATTGACCGACTATCGACCGACCCATCGACCGACTATCGACCAACTGTTGACCGACGGTCGACATGTCGGTTGCCATGTCGGCCGACACTACCTATAGTAAAATTGATCCAGCAAATTTTATTTATCCCCAGCTCTTATCAAAAGTCTACGAGTTTTGGCTGAAAGTGATATAGGCTTACATCCTTTGCAAACAATTTCTGAGAACGGAATAACAATGACTATGTAGATTTGATTCTAATTAATTACCAGTGTAGATCTTTTCCTTTTTGCCACCTTCCCACAGGAGCCTTCACGGAATGACCTAGTAATAGTCAAAAACACAGAGTGAAAAATCTATACATCACGTACAAGAAATTAAACATGATTCCACAAAGTGAAACTTGTTTATACGTAGTCTCAAAGATTTACAAAGAAAGATCCGTAAACCACCTTACTTCGTTTCAATGTTTTGTGACGACATACTGCAGAACAGAGCTCAATCTAACTTAATAATTTTCACTCACCCAAATAACTTTCTCGGTGCTTGTCGAGTTTTACATCTTCCCAGTCAAACTGATCTTGTCCACCACGAACTCCGCCTCTTGATGGATGGTACATTGTGCTAGCGTTACTTTTTCGGGAGAAACTCGACGACTTGAGCAATTAATCTTTAGCCAAGAAGTTTGAAGACATCAAAGGTAAGGGAAGCTACTGGCCGCCATCTTGGTGGTATGCTTTAGTCCCCAGGTTACCTCGGGTATGCAAGGCAGGCATTGATGAGTTGGTTCCGCCAGGAGTGAGCGCATGGGCTGAATAATTTCAGAGGAATTAGGATGGAGAACTTCTAAGAAAGGAACAAATCTGGGTTTCTGGCTCTCATGCATTTCTTTTTTTAGAAATTAAAACTTTCGACAGAAAACAGTGGTTTGAAACAAAGCTGAACCACCGAAGATCTGTCTTTCCCTCTTTCACAGAGAAGAACTCTTTTAGTTTGAGCGAAATGCAAGATATTTGTGATTACGAAAACGAGTGCTAACATCAAGGGTACGCAAGAAAAAAAAAAAAAAAAAAAAATATATATATATATTAAAAGATAGACCAAAAATAAGCTTAGAATAATGTCAGGCTGCCATGATTTAATTTCAATCGGGCATTTTTGCTCATACTAAATTTAGAATTATCTTTTTCACTAACATTGTTCTTAACTTGCTGCATTGAGTTGTGCAAGAACGCACGTACACCCAGCCAGGATAAATCATTTCTAATTAACTTCTAGCCTCAATTCTAATTAGATTCGCAGCAGTTTATAGAAGTTGGGTTTCTGTACATTCGAAATTCTCTGAAACGTGCGTCGAATACAAAGTGCACTGATTCTACCATTCAGATTTTGTTTAGACTTGTTAATTAATCAAGGTGATGGCATTAGAGTTAAAGGAAGCGATTGAATGATACATGTGTTGGTTTTCTCAGGATTTTCTAGTACGTATTTTGGCTTCGTTCCTGACTATGACAGTTGAAGCGTGGCGTCGAATTTTCTTCAGTTCAAGCCAAATTTCACTTTCTGGAAAGATCGGTCAATTTTTGCTTTTCTTTGCGGGGAATGAGTCAGAAATGAAATAAAGAGAAAACAATGTAGTTGAGTTCCGGCACTGCCGGGCTTCAAGGCGGAGTACATTTGCTTTAAAAAATAAAAAATTCCGTAGGAAACGATGTGCACTTTTTGATGTCTAAGTGGTTTCATTCTGCACTACCTGCTAGCGGTATTTTCAATCACCCGCCAAGATCCACCTGCTCCGAAAAACTGCAGCGCGTCATTGGAGCAGACCGGTCAAATTTCCTTGCCAATATTTAATTTATCACACTCCTGGACTCATCGCAATATAGATAAGCGCCTGGAAAGCGTCCAATCAACGTGCTACTCTGATGCCATATATCACCGTCTTCTTAAAACACATTTACTATAGTTCGGTTTGATTTCACAAAGTATTACGTTTCATGTGCGCAAAAATTCTTCGTTCCTTCTGTCCAGCTTAGATACTTGATTCAGAGCCTAATGTAAAGTTGTGTTCGCACATTTCCTCGATAGCATAGCCATTATACATTGGATAATTACGCAGCTTCTAAGCCTTTCCATTTAAAACCTTTTTGCTTCTTTTGACAAAGTTGTTTTGTTAACCTACGTCAATAAATATTAAAAATAAAAAATCGGAATTTCACGTTCTTCTGATCTGAAGGCCGCGACAATAAAGAAGATCAGTCGGGCTTTATTGAAAAACGCGACACGATTGTGTCTAAGGCCATTACATGAGTAAATTTCCGCTATAAGTAGGATTTTCGGGAGACTTTTCGAGGTACAATTTTTTTCTTCTTTGGAATTGTGCGAAAGATGAATTTTCAAACAACCTTCCTGCGCAATCTATTTCCATCTATGACTGACTATTGACATGTTTTTAAGTGACTCTGACTTAATCTGTTTCGATTCTAGTTTCCCCATTATGTCTTACCTTAGGGGCGGAAATTTTATCGAACGATACATATGAAGTCTGGCCAAATCATCGCTGATTGGTTCTGTGTGGATGATTTGTACCCTAGAGGATATGTCATGGCTATATTAGTCCGGTTGCTATTGGTGACTGCTTGGTCATGTGGTTCTATGCCCGCGTAACATAAAAACAAATACGAAGCAAGTCACACAATCGATTCAAATTTGTGCGCTCGCCAATGCATTGCCACCTGCCCCATTCAGTTTTAAGACGTTCCTTGTAGCGCGCACGGCAGTCCAACGAGGAGGAAGATACCACGTATCTGTTTTCCCGTGGCTTGGCAGAATACACGCTTCATCCGTTGTTTTAACGATGGGAGCTACACTTTCCATTAATAGGAAAGATCTGCTTCACGAGTATTCCATATGGAATATGAAAGCTCGCGAGAGTGGCAAGTCCTACCATTGTAAGTGTTGTTATCATGTCAACAGCGACATTCACAGTAAAGAGAACAAGGTGCCTCAAACGACCTGCGATGCCGTTGCTGCATACCTCCACAAATGCGCCAATGTGGGCAAGAAGAAGATGAAATCGAAGATCGAACCAGCACCTTCTAAATCAAGCAAGATTAAGGAAACTGAAACGCAGAAATGCGATCCAGCTCCGCCGCTTCTCGCTCCAACCCAAGAGGTTAAGCTGCCAATCAAGACAACAGAGTCCAAGCAAGTTGTCAGCCAAGGTGTTGATATTCCTCTAGCGAATCCTAAACTACCGATTTCTCAGTCGTTTATGATCAGTAGCGACGCTCTTCGCTGCTTGGGGAATTTCGTCCGCTGCCATTGTAAGAATCTAACGCGCTTCCGTGCATCGGAGGTAATTTTATGGCTACGAGGAGTTGACAGGGCGTTACTACTACAAGGCTGGCAAGATCAAGCTTTCTTGACACCACCCAATCTTGTGTTCTTATTTATGCTGCTTAAGGAAACTCTGTCGGATAAAATCCCGAATCCAGCCCAGTTACGTGCTGAAATTTTAACATGCCTGTACATGGCTTACACTTACAACGGCCCCGAAATAAGCTATCCTTTAAAACCTTTCCTTGTGGATGGAGACAGAAGAGCTTTCTGGGACCGGTGTATGGTTATAACAAACAACCTTAGCGAAAAAATGCTTCAAATGAACAGAGAGCCGAAATTTTTTGGCGAACTCTTGGTCGAACTGAAAAATTATGGTGGATCGTCTATAACTGACAGAAGAGATGGGTAAAAATAATACGCATTGCCATTTGCTTTCTGAAAATCAAATGGTCTCCTGCAGAAAAAAAATTAAGTTTAAATAATTTTCCCGACCAAAAAATGGACGAAGAATTTGGGCCGGCGCTCCAAGTAGAAAGAATATATTTCAATTTCTGAGGCTGCTTGCTAATTAACTATGCGCGTCGCTTTCATCAAAACTAAACTTCCTTCTGTTTTGGAATACTGCAGCTGATTTTATGGAGTTCATAACTTATTCAGCGTATCTTAGCATTGAAAAATTACAATAGCTCTGTAAACAACCCGTTTATTTTACAACTGGCATTTCGACCTTAGATGGATTTTATATTCTTTTTTGTTAATTTTTCCGGACAAATATGAAAGCTCGAAGTTGACAATCTTCACGGTCAAGGATAAAGAACTGGAAAATACATCTGCGGTTTTTGTCGCTTATAAATATGAAATGAAAGTCAAGCTTTGCCCGAAAAACGTGCTCGCGGTCTGAAATTTGGTGAGAAAGTTCCTTTTTTAGGAAAAAGAATTCCGTGCGTTGAAAAGCAGAATTTATGGCAAAAAATTGTCCATCAATCAAAATGTAAAATTCAGATTTTATTCAACACAAAAGAAAATGATCATTAAAATGTTTATTTATAACATAACATCTGTCCCTTGGGGTTTATGCTTTCAGAAGGTGCACTGATATGGTTTTCAAACAGATTTGAGAAACTCTTGATTCTAACAATATAAATGGTCTGAATCACTGTTTAGCTTCCTTCCATTACAGATGCTAGTTATTAGGAAATTAATACACGTTTTAAGCTCGACGCTAACTCAGAAAAGGGCTGAATAGTGTAAGTGGGAAAAGATTCTCACATTGGTTACTTTTGCGCGAGATCTTGCCGTCCATTTCACCATTTTCCGGGCGTTAACACCATAAAGGAAATTCTTCCTTCGAAATCAAACGAAAAAGAGTTAAACTTTTCAAATCCAAAATCTAAACTTTAGGCGTGAAAAAATACCCGGTTTCCTCAGGAAATTACGAAATCCTTTCATTTTGACTACCTAATGTTTCGGTATTAGAAATTGAAACCCAAAGCATCTTTCCTGAGGAACCCCTTTTCTAGCATTAATTTCCTGCTCGCTTTCGTCTACGACTCGCGCACCGTCATCTTCAATGGAATTCGTGCGAAACAGTAATTTGAAATTGAAGAATAATATGCGTATTTATCAAGGATTTCTTCTCTTGCCGCCAGATTGTTCCCTTGTTTCGCACAGATGAAAAGCTTTACTAAGGTTGTATATTTAGCTAATGACACTACTTTCTGTAGTCCGGCATCAACACTCAGTTTCCTTTAGGTCTTGTTCAAATCATCATAGCTATTATTAAAAAAAAAGGTTCGTAAATTTAATGCTTCCAGCAATTCGTGACAAAAGCGAATGTTAATTTCATTATTTCGCGGATTTTCAAGAACCTCTGTGGCTTTGCGGCGTTGAAATTCATGATAAAATGCCTTAGCAGTTTCCGGTCGTATTTCCTGGGCAAAAAGCGAAATTAGCGCAAGTTCTTGTTTCCTTCAGAAATAGCAGCAAAGTATATATCAAAGGATATCTTTAAATTTAATCTGCTGACTTTTCCAACAATCAATCAATGTTGAAGATGACAAGGCTTGTCGTTCAAAGCCAAACCATACATTCGGCCGGCTTTTTGTCCAAGTTCGGAGTACATTGAAATGAAAAAGTCTTTCTCAGCGCCGCACTCCTTTCAACTTGCATCAAATTTGTTTATGCTAAAGCGTTTAATATTTGGATTTGTTTTGGTATAGTCATTCTACCCTTCTGTTGCTTATAGCTAGGAACGCTTGTAAAATTAAAAAGTGGAAATTAAGCGAGCGTTTTTTATTTTCCAAATAAAAATACGAAAAGTGTGGGTAATAAAACTTAGTGAGAGCCTTTAGAACGTAATACAAACTCAATCTTTTAGATATGATTATGAACTAACAGTGTTTCAGTGTTTGTAAAATGGCGCACTAGATAAAAATTATCACTTTTTGATCACAACTGACAATGATCGATAAAAACCGTTCCGGAATCGTAAAACTAATTGAACTGCAAACTAAACACAACAACAACAACAACAACAGATTCTAAGCCTACATAACACCTTCGCCAAGAATTGTTGTCGAAACCGCCGAAAAAAAATAATAATAAAAATAAGAACAAAAAACCAAAATTAATTCTCTGTAAAATTTTTTTCTCGAAATGCTTTAACTATGCACCATAAAGATGATCTGTTCCAAAATGTGAGACATGAGCGACTTTTTCGAATGTTTATTGCACGTGGAATGGAATATATACAGTTCATGCTGTTTGTATTTGAATGTTAAATGCACATTGTGATTTGGAGTATTAGCTTTCGCTTCTAAAAATTCGGATGACATATCAAGACAGTGCAGTTCCATTTATAGAAGTGCTAGTTAAGTCTGAAATATTACCTGTTGGCAAATGCAAACAAAGAAAGAAGTTTACAGCTTGATTAAAAGGTATTTTTTCGTTATCATGCATTAGCCGGCAATCGGGGTACTTTTAAACCACAAGAATGCCTCTAAGAAATGTCTCTAAAAAAATAGCAGAAAGCAATTTCCTTGCGAAAATGGAGTCATTAGGCTGACTGAAAAATAAACATTTTCAAAAAAGCCCATTACTGAAATGGAAACTCATTGTTTTGCTCAGGTTTTTAATTGACAATGATGAAGGCTGAAAAAGCTTGATTGGGTAAAATACTTTTCGGAATTTAATAAAAATGAAAGAGCAATTACGTTAGAGGAAGACTTTTCGAATGAATGTTATATCCGCTGGCTTTAAAACCACAGCTTAAAAACAAGATATCAGGAGTCGTAATGCTTCATATTTTGAGTTTCGAAGGAACAGGCTAGGGCTTGGAAAATAAAACTGAATTCAACTTAGTTCAGTTTTAAATTTTTGTCTGAAAAATACGGATCTGGGTTTCTTTGAACAAGAAGAAAGTAAACAAACAATATTCACAGAGAATGTATGTAATGAACTTTTGATTTTAATAATTAAGAAGAGAAAATTTGAGATTAATTTTAACCTCTTTATGATAAAAAGTCATCCTTGTTGACACATATCATAAACAAAAATTAAAATCCCTCAGTGTTTATAGTTTTGGTATAAGAATCAAAAGTGGGTTTTTCAAGAAAAATGCCATTAAAAATAATTTGCGTCATATTTTTTTGAACGCACACCAGGAAAGCCTCGCAAAAGTTTGATATTAAGGTTATCAAAGGTCCCACTCAGACAAGCGTAATCTCAGCATGCATTATTTATCAACTAACGTCAGAGAAAACGAGTTTTTTTTTAGTGAGAGGAAATGATTTCCATTGAAAAACGCAGTTGCTGCCTAATTGTTCAATTGGATTAAAAATAATTTACATAAAATGTAATGACTGAGTATTTTGAGAAACGTAAATATTGCTCAATCTGGAAAATAATGTCGTTGATTTCGCGGATGAATTTAATATATCACGAAGAGAAAATGCTTCGTTTGGATGGAATCTTCGTGTACATTTTTCTTAGTTAAAGCAATCAAAAATTGAAGTGAGCTTTTCACTAGAGGGAAGCTACTATTCGGAATCAAGTGTAATTTGATGTGGAATCGAATCAAACCAAAAATAATAGAAAATATAAAAATTGGAAAAGAGAAAAACAATTGGCTTTCACATCAATTCAGTTGATTCTCAAACTCTCGAAGTCTTTCAAGCAAGCCACAAATAAAGTTTTGTAGATTTTCTTTACAATGTATTACCACTTCCACACAATCTATGATCAAAACGTTTTTCAAATTGATGAATGTCCTCCAAGGTCACCCAATGGAGTTACAGCAGTCCATCAACTGAAAATCCTCAAGACTGCGTCAACTTCCTTATCCGCAGGGGCCCATTCAACTGAAGGGTCATTGCGAAATGTAATCCTGCAGGACACTTAGATCTAAGAATCAGCACCCATTAAGAAGTGGTAAACTCACGATTTGAAATGAATATGACGCTATGATCACGTTTTCTGTAGACGTTCTTTCATTTTTAACATCCGATTTCGCTCTATCAACGTAACAAGATAAGCGGACAAAATTGGTGTCATCTCACATTTTCGCAGAATCCTAACATAACACTTAATTTTGGCACACTTAAAAGATCACCATAAAATGCAATAATTCTAAAATTTCGAGTCCTTTGCGAGATGTTTTTCGATCCCGAAAAACCTTCTCAGAGGTTGGAATTTCTGAACTTTTCAATATACCATATATCTGTTTCTTTACTAATTCAAATCTGATTCAGAGTGTTTCCGGACAAATAATTAAAGGCCGACGAGGCACATCAAAAGCGAAGATCATATAAAATTAAAAAGATAGATACTACCGAAAGGAAGTTACCAAGGAATAAAATGGTTTGTTGATTGACAATTGTGATCGGTGGATCGTGAAAGTTGCGTCTTAAGCGGTTTGATTGCATCACGTTTTCTCTGCATGATATAAAGATTCTGACAGGGTTTGAGTCAATAGGAGAAAGCCTTGCACAATTCATTAATTTTTCTGGCACTACCTCTTCGAAGTTCGCCTAAACACTCGCGCATATTCCACCCACGCTGCTGTCCAAATTATTCTCGCTTAAAAAACATGCTCACAGAAATCAACATTTCCTTGGCGTAGAAAGACAACCACTGCGCAAATATTCAACCTATAAAGATCTTTCTCCATATATTTCTTGTCAAAAACAATCATCAGGATACTGAAAAGTTTGATTTTGTTGTTTATCTGAACGTTTTAAATGAAATCTGATTCCGCAAATTTTTCTTCTGCCGCTGGCTGTCCACACTTGTCGTGTATCAATGCAGTAAAAGTGTTTATTTGAATGTGGAAAGCGGAATTGTTCAAGTATTAATGATTTCACGGCCTCTGCTGGTGGATAAGATGTGTTCATGTCTAAACTACTTGCCAGGTAGCTACTTAAATATTAATTTGTTTTTCACGTAGTTTTGTGGATTTCGAAAAAGCATTCGACAGCATCCACCGAGAAACTGTCAGCCTTTATCCACCGAGAGAGCCTGTGGCGAATCGTCAGGGCGTTCGGAATACCGCAAGAAATCGTTCTCATCATTAAGAGCTTCTACAACAACTTCACCTGCAAGGTAGGAGGCAGCGACATCAGCTTCTATGTGAAGACCAGTGTGCGACAGGGTTGTTGTATGTTGCCGCTGCTCTCCAACCTGACCATCGACTGGGTGATGAGGCAGACAACAAATGACTAAGCGAGAGGCATCAGATGGACCCTCTTCTCACACCTAGAAGAACTGGACTTTGCCGACGATCTTGCACTGCTCTCACACATTCACCGACACGTACACATGCAAGAAGAGACATCCCGACTCAGCAGCTACGCGCAACAAGTAGACGAAGGTGATGATGCTGAACGTGACAGACCCATCACCCATCACGTGACAAACCCATCACCTATCACGTGACAAACCCATCACCTATCACGTGACAAACCCATAACCTATCACAGTGAACGGAGAAAACCTACCAACTACGGAAGAGTTCACCTACCTGGGGAGCACTGTCAGGCATGATGGCGGGCTGGTAATGACATCAAGAACTGCCTCGGCAAGGCCAGAAATGCAGTTAGAATGTTAAACAACATCTGGAGATCATGCCAGTACAGCATCAACACCAAGCTCAGACTGTATCAGAGCTGCGTAATTTCCACCCTCTTATACGGCTCTGCGTGTTGGAGGATGACGGAGAGCGATCTCAACAAACTGTTCACCTTCCACACCAAGAACCTCAGAAGAATCCTCCGCAACTTCTGGCCTGAGACCATCTCCAACCAGGAACTTCTCGCACGATGCAACCAGGACAGCATGGGGACCATCATCATGCAGAGGCGATGGAGATGGATTGGACATGTTATGTGGTGGGAGCAGGACAACATCACCCGCACGGCCCTCCACTGGACACCTGAGGGGAAACAAAAACGAGGACGGCCGAAGAACACCTGGCGCCGAACGGTGGAGGCAGAACTGAAGACCCTCCATCACTCCTGGGGGACAATTCAAAAGATGGCCCGTGACAGACAAGAGTGGCTTTCCTTTGTGGCTGCCCTAAACGCCAGGAGGGCGTATAGGCACTAGTAGTAGTAGTAGTAGTTTTGGTCCAAAACAATTTTATACCGTACGTTCTATCGTCGTTCTTGTTTGTTCTTGAACTAAATATCGTTGGTACCTTTCTAACCCAGTTTAGGCTATTAAGGCGAACAATCGATTGTGGCACCAATGCTGTATGAGTCAAATACGAGTACAAATCATAAAAGAGACAAAAGATGACCACAACTTTAATTAATTTACTTCATTTTAAGTTGGTTTTGTGGTGTGCATTTGTGCAAGGTCTGGAACCTACGAACATTCGGAGAGCGCTCGTAGCTTTTGTTGCAAGCGGTAACCGAAGGTGTCTTCCGAAAATTTCCGATATTTTCCGGTCGCCAAACACCACAGATCCATGTCCACTAGGCCTTTATAGATTATGCTAGCATAATTTTTGGCATAATTTGAGCAAACTAGCATAATTTCTGCCAAGTAGCAATGCTTGCATAATTCGCATATTTTGATACTGAATTATCGGATCATTTTTGATGCTACCGTGATTTGATCATCGTTCATCTGTACTCCCAAGCACTTGGTGACGTTATTCGATGTTTTAAGTCTTAGTTCAAGTAGTAGCATTTGTAGTTCACTGTGAATCACTGAGCGGCGTCTGAAACGGTCTGAGCCCGGGTCTGGGGTGCACCGGAACCGGAAGTCACATTGTAGGCCATGTATAGTCTAGTACTGGTGTGCATGTTAACATCAACCACACGTTTATTTGAATTTCATTGGGGATTTGTTGCGTTTCTTTCTTGTAGTCCAACGGCTTCTAATTAAAAATGTATATTTCGGACTTATTTGCAATTTTTTCAAAGAGCACAATTTTAAAAAAGGGGGCATAATTTGGAAAAAAGAGCATAATTTTAGCATAATTTCGCCAAAAAAAAAAACAATGCTATCAGCATAATATACTACTTTTACTAGCATAATCTATAAAGGCCTAATGTCCACACGTTGACTGCGTAACTGAAAACTCCAAAACTTGAAATGGCTACTACAAAATTAAAACAAAGTTCACTGATTAAACGAAACTTTCTAGAATTTCTTTTTTGGTTTGAGAGGGTTGAGTTCAACAGATGGCTTTAAATGAGCTTAGTAACGTCGATTAAAATTTGTAATAGCGCGCTTTTCAATAGTGTTGTAAAACGAAGACCAACGCAGTCACAACGCCCATTTGAAAGAATGGAAGATACCTGTAAATCCCCAAGGTGATCATAATTAATTTTTGTAATTTATCCTCACAGTGGAAACATGAACAATGAGCTTTACAGCCGTGGTAGATGAGAAACAATCACTTATGTAGGGAAATTCGCCAGAAAAAAACGTCTGTAACCTGTAGTAGAATAAAATATGCAAATTCTATGGATTAGTTGAAAGTGAATTCTACAGAACTTCTTGAATTCAGTTGTTACCCTGAACAAAGTAACACTTGTTCCCAAATTATTCACCCAAGATCGTTGTGGCCTTAAGCTATCAAAAGATGGGATTTGTCCCAATACTTGGTCAACAAGTTTCTTAACTAGCGTGTTTTCCTCATGAGACCAATAAGTAATTGTCTTTGTTCTAAAATATGGTCAGTAATCATTTTAAAAACATCAATAAGCAGTTGTTTCTTTCTATTGTGAAAAGTTTGCAACGTGTTTCTCAGGTAAGTAGGACTCAAGAAATGTTACTTCTGCAACAGTGCAAGCCATCTGGAAATTTGCTTGCAGGACATGGCATCCAGTCAGATTGTCAATGGGAGCATTACTTCCTTCAGCCCTTGTTCTGACTTCTGATAGAAGTGATTTCCCAATTCTATCTGGGCATGCACTATATCGTGGATCTGACGGTGGATAGAAAAACCCCCTTGAAACAAGTAGCACATTTAATTTGTTATCATTGCCAAGCGCTGAAAAAATGCCAAATACATAGACAACTGTCATAACATCAATTTATTCTATCGCATTGAAATGGTTCAATAATATTTAATAGTTTAAATGTTATGACCCCCAGCTCTCTAGAATTGTGAAGGAAAATTGAATACTGTTAAAGCTCCATTAAGCCCCCCTCTCTAACACTCCTCGTGCCCCACCCCAACACACACACACACACACACACACGCACATACTCACAATCCTAAGTGGTCAGAAAAAACAAATAAAATATTAAAAAAGTCTAGAGGAAATAGACAGTTCAAACATTGAGCCACTATAACTTGACCTTTGGTCAGTTGAAAGGAAACTTTGGTTTTTTGATATTCAAGCATAACATAAAGCTAACCCTGGTGTAAATGGTGCTTCACAACCAATTGCTTATTTTATCTTGGCGGGGAAACAGAAGTTTCAAAAATTTAATTTAAGTTTACCCATGAATTTGCGATTTGAAATATGTCACGGCTCTCAATTAAGCCCCATAAGTTACTGAATAAACCTGAAAGCTCTTTAAATAACTCGATTGCATTTCCCTCAAATTGATGACCTCTTGCGAAGTTCTTAAATGTTTTTGGTGCAGCAAGAGATTCATCAATATTGTTGTGGATGAAGAACCAGGAACGAATAAATTCTTTCTGAACGTGGAAGCCTAACAAGTATGGAAGCTTGCTTGCACTAATTACTTCAACCCTCAAAGAAAGCCATTCACTTGACCGCTGATCCACCTTCACATAATTGCACCCATACGGTTCAGGTTTATTCGTGTACTTTGGTAATGACAATATTTTCATTTCTCCCTCTGCATTGTGGACAATCTCCAGAAGCTCCTTCATGGCGTTCTTTTCATTTACAAACAGCAAATCAGACTTTGCATTTGTATGGCTTTCCTTTAATTGGGAGGCATCCTTTTGCTCAGTCAATTTCTTATCATCAATCACAAAATATGAATGCCAGACATCATTGGACATTACAGAGACTCGTGGCCTCAAAACTGCCTGGTCACATGTTTCATTCTTCATAGAAAAACTGCGATCCTCCAGAACAGCCCTTAGTTTCAAAACATTGTTGCACCGCAACTGCATGGAAAGACCAGAAACAATACTGAACTTAGTCAAAGTCTTGAAGAAATGTTTGTGTAGATTCTGGCCATCAATGCCACTTTTGATGACAGTTTCAACTTGACTGATTCACATCTCGTTTTAGCCAGCTCTTAGTTTGAAAACATTATCGTACCGCAACTGCATGGAAAGACCAGAAACAGTTCTGAACTTCAACTCAGTGCCTTGAAGAAATAATTGTGTAGATTCTGACGATCAATGCCATTTTTGATAACATTTTCAACTTGATTCTCATCTGGTTTTGGCCAGTCACTTTTCAAATCATCACCACTGGCAGGTACATTGACATCCTTCTTCTTGTTTTTCTTTTACCATCGAGGGCAAGGGTGTAGCCAGGGGTCCTGGGGTGCCCGTGATCTCCCCTTTGAAAAATCCTGGCTACGCCCCTGGAGGGGGTTTCGTGAAGATCGCATATTGCGAAAGTTTTTGAGAGGTCCATGAGACGTACTTGTTGCTTTTCGAGGAGACAGGTTTCATTTTTTATGCCGTGTTTGCATTCTCTGTGTCCCTGTTAAGGTTAGAAGTTTTACCTTGTGTACGTTAAAATGATTTCAGTGCATCAAGCGAGCGATTACGTGGCAACAGATTCCACATTTTTCAATTGCACACGTGCAGTGACCTTTTATAGGTACATTGGTGTCAAATAAAATGGTAGTGGACGGGTGATTTCCTGTCCAAACAGTTTTCAGAACTAACGCCTTGAAAAAAACAAACGTACTTTTGTCCTCGACTTTGATGAATTTAACCGATTTTATTTTCCTAAACAAAAAGCAACCATTCTCTTGGCTTTTTGGTACTGACCTTTGCGTCCCTGTCGTTTAAAGGATACATAATGAGAAATAGTCTCTGCCGTTACCTTAGGGTAAAAAGAGCCGTCTAGGAGCCACTCGCCAGAAGGTGGTGGTGTTTTATCCATACTCGTCTTGAACTTGAAACTCTTATTAATTTCCTTGATGTGTTTCTCAAGCAAATCATTATCCGAGTTCTGAAATGGCAGTAGTCGATGAGCAAGCTCGTGCTTTGTTCCCGAAGCCTTCAATTTGAGCTTGCTAAGAAGCGATTTTAGCTCGTCAACGCCCCACTTTTTGATGTCTTCTGTCACCCACTCTGCAAACTTTTTGTCTTCGTCTATGTTTCTTTATTAAAATCGATCTGGATCAGTTCCAAAAATTAATGATTTCTCTATGCTCGCTGTAAATTTAAAGTGCAGTCTCTCATCTGTTGTGCAAATGTCCGGCAGGTGCAAAACTCGCCCCAGTCCCTCACGATACGAAAACCGGCAATGAAGCGACTAGCAGTATTACTACTCTCCCCTGGACAGGATATTCGCCTATGGCAAGGTTACCCCCCAGCATTTCATGAGGCTTCCCTGAAAATTCACCAGCACCCATTTCTACTCCTGGGTGGAGAGAGGCACTGGGAGAGGAAAGTGTCTTGCCTAAGAACACAACACATTGACTCAGCTAAGCCTCGAACACAGACCCCTCGACCCGGCCAGGTCTCAAGCGCACACCTCTCGACCCGTAGTCCGGTGTACTGACCGTCAAGCCAAATCATTAACTGCCTTCCAATTGTTAAAAACAACAAGTAGGTTGGACCTCATTCGCATTTCTGATTTAAAAAATACCTTAGTAGCTAGCAAAAGTTGATGCACATGTTCCCTCGATTCTGTTAACTCTTCTCGTTTTTTGTCAATGTTCAAGTTCAAAGATAAAAAAACTCGGCATGAACTGAAGCAATTGAAAGCACTTTATCAGAAAGCTGATATGTTTACAATGCGCATAATTAAATAGAGAAGATAACTCTTTGGTGTGCAGAATAGATTTAGGAGCTTAGTTTATTGTTTTTTTTTTTCGCAATTTAATGACAAATTTAGCGAGCATTCTAAATGGTCTATCTTGAGCTGTGTTTACTTCTCTACATTTTACTTAAGGATACCATTAACTAATGAAAAAAATTACGTGTTAGTGAATAACTGGAGTAAAAAATATATCCACTAGGGAGCAGTAGTTACACCGAGGAATTTCAAGCAAAGACGAAGATTTATAAAGAGAATTTTCATTCGCCTCGCAATTACGTATCCATTGCTCCTAACACGCTGAGCAATTCAATATTGCCAAATGTGTCAGTTTACTTCCGATGAGATTTTTGATCTTCCAAGCCTCGAAATTTCTAAAAAGCAATTACCGAGACTGCAATTTCCGAACAGCTTGTATATTGTAAACTAAGCGATGAGTTCTCGCAAATCTACTCTTTTGTCTTTTCCTTAAGCAGTGCTAAAAACTTCAGTCATACAAACATCGAGTCAGATAACAAGGTTTATTAGAACTATATAGATTTGAAAATAACTCCACCTAAATATTCAACTTCCAGAATTGCAACAAGTAATACGAACCCCCGCCGGTGACTATTGCAAGGTGTCATTATGGGTGAAGACGTTGTAATTCTAAATCCGAAGAAATTATACAAAAACGTGGGCTGAGCTGTGACTATACCTTGAGTGTTGAAGCGTTCATAAATATTATCAATTTAAGATGCACTGAATAGCAATTTTAATAACCAACCACTTGAGCCCTACTCCTTCTCGTTATGAAGTTTGTTTTTTCCAAATTATCAATTTTAAACTTCTGACATGTTGAAGAGGTCTCTTACATAGGCCAAACACACGCTGACGCATGCAAGTATATAAAATAAGGATGCAAAACAGCACTTTTTTTACAAAATCTTTAAATACAAGCAGAAGTGTTCGAGAACCTCCACGGGAACGTTTGTGAGATCACTGCAATAGAAAGGCAAGCCCCCGCTACCATTTTAGCAAACTTCAGTACAATAATGAATAACACACAGCCACCAAGCTGCATTAATCCCACAGCAGAAAAGATTGGAAAAACTTCTTCTTATTTCCTCATATTTTTTGTTTCTCTGATTGGAAATATCCTTATCGGAGTGATTGTCTTTAGGACGCCGACCATGAGAAGGCCCATCAACTTCTTCATCGTGAACATGGCCATGTCTGATCTGCTCTTCCCGTTGTTCCAGTTTCCACGGACTGCGACAGAGCTGTATGTTGACACTTGGATGATCAGAGGTCCTCTTGGCGTGGCCTTGTGTAAAGTAGTTCCATTTCTTGGAATTGTTTCTGCTCTCGTGTCGATTCAGAGCCTGGTGCTGATAGCAATGGATCGATTTGCTGCGGTGTTTTTTCCTCTCCGTTCCCCGCTCTTCAGTTTAAAGCTTTGCGGACTCCTCATTCTCGCTACTTGGGTTATCGCCATGCTTGTAATGTGGCCAAACATGTCCTCTTATAAACTAGTCGAGTCTCCAGAAGGGCTGGCGTGCAAGCGGCAGTGGGAAGAAACCTTTGGAGAATCCTTCTCGTTTAACAACTACATTTTAGCAATGTTTGTTGCGTTCAGTTATGTTCCGCTAATTGCGATTGCCATACTTTACCTGACGATTCTCTTGAAGCTTAGGTCCCAGTCTCACAAGATTCGAGACGTGCAATCGGTCAACGCAGGAGAAATACGCGCAAGAAGGGAGCAAAATGTACTGAAAATGTCCATTGCGATCGTTTTGACATTTGCAATATGCTGGCTGCCACTCAGTATCTACTTTGTAATGATCTTATTTTCACTGAACAGCTCCATGCTAAGGTCTTGTGGCTTCCAATACTTTAACGCTGTTGTATTTTTCGTGTGGCATTCCAACTGTGCTATAAACCCTTGCATCTGTTTTATCTATGCCGGAAAATTCCGTCAAGGTTTTAAAAATATCTTTAGTTGCCTTTTCTCAAGCCAACGGGTGTAATTAGTCAACACCGTTGTACCCAGCTTTCGTTGATCCGAGATAACCGTTGTATTGCGCGACTAAAATACTCCAAAGCTTCTGTATTGTTAAGAAGTAGATCAGTTAATGAAATTGATTGAGTAAGGTTCGTTTTTCCTTATTTGACCGCAGTATCATTTCAGATCGTAAAACCGTAGATCGAAGTACAAATTGTCACTTAACAGTAAAATGAGGTTGGTTATATTACGCTCAAGGAAAGAGCGTTCGTTAAACATGGACACGTATACGCAATTTCAAATTTTCTTACAAGCATTTGAGGTTTTCCGGCCATTGTTTGAGCACCAAGTTTTTGTTGAACTTTTAAGTTCATTGATTGAACGCAACTTTCTAGGATTTTTTTTTTGAGAGGGCTGAGTTCAACAGAGGGCTTTAAATGAGCTTGGTATTGTATGAAACGTCGATTAAAACTCGTAATAGAGCGCTAGTGCCGTAAAACCAAGACCAATCCAATCGCAACAGCCACTTGGAAGAATGGAAGATACCCTTAAGAGCCAATGGGGAAGTCAAGTAAATACAACCAAACTGTCATCTGGAAACTCGATTTTTAAAAATTCTTTATTTTCATCTTTACAAACTGTCAAAGGCGCGGGAAAAGTTAGGCGACCATGTAGCATGACGCGACTAGTAATAATACTAATCCACCCTGGCCACGATGTTCGTCCATGCAAGGTTACCCCCCCCCCTAGCATTTCATGAGGCTTCCCCGACAATTCACCAGTACCCAGCAATACTCCTGGGTGGAGAGAGGCACTGGGAGAGATTAAAGTGTCCTGCCTAAGTCCTTGATGGTTTTCAAGTCAAAGCGACCGATAATGTGGAACTCTTAGGGGTTGTAATTGACAATAGGTTAAATTTTAAGAGTCATATATCTAAGTTAATCATAAGAAAGCAGGTAGACAAATTGGTGTACTTAATCGATTCAAACACATTCATTCATTTTCGTCAAAGATACGTATATATAGGGCATTTATCATGCCTCACGTTACTTATCGTAGTTCCATTTGGAATAGCTGTCTCAAAAAAGATAGTGACCGATTAGAGAGATTACATGAGAGGGCCCTTAGATACGTGTTTAATGACTTTTCCAACGGATATGATAGTCTATGTTATAAGATTTGTAAAGTGTTGTGATGTTTAACTCAATCATTAATTTAGGACCAAAGTAATACATACAACAAAACGGCAGGAAAAATACTGCACGTGACAATTCATGTTATGTAAACAACGCGTGACCAGAAATTGTCCCATTATGTAATCGCACAATCAGATACTGTTACAAGATTGGTTACTCATTAAGTTGTAGACGGAAACAAGATATACTTTGAATAATTTTTAAAGCCCTCTATAACAATTTGCTTCAGTATATTCAATCTTTATTTCAAGTAACAGAAAATGAGAAAAATCTTAAGGGCAAAAACAAACTTGTTTTACCTGAAGCTAAGACCACAACTTACGGCCTTAAGTCGACTTCTTACATTGCTGCTAAGGCTTGGAATGCATTACCTGATAAGCTAAGGTTAATGGCCAGATTTGGCCCTTTCAGGAATGAGATAAGAAAACTAAGTAATTTGTAATTTTATATCATTATTTATATTTAGGCTTATATTTATTTTTAAACTCTGTAATTTATATTAATATATTTTCATAAGCAAGGGTTTCTTAAAACTTTTGACGATAAAAATGAACGGTAAAACACGACGTTTCGACCGTGCTTCGGTCATTGTCAAGTGAATGGAATGAAATACAGTAAATATATGTATATATACACGTACGAAATATAAAAAAATTTTTTTGCAGGTGTAAACAAACAATAGAACTACAAAGAAAGCGCTAGTAAAAAGCTAATTAAAAACCTTTGCACGAATTGAATCAGACTGTACATTGAGAGCAGGTCTTAGCTTGTGAATAAAAAACATCTCATAGACGAGACAGTCAAATTTGTTCGTGCACTTCATTAAGGTGCTAGAGTTCTTTGTAAGATCACAATCGGCGGCTTAGCTTCTCGCAATTTGAGGTCTCGACCAATCTTCTGGCTAACAAATACAGGTTGTAAGGTCGTCATCATCATCATCATCATCATCATCATCATCATCATCATCATGTTTATTTGTTCAAGCAGGTTGAATTTATTGGCAACTGTCTAAGCTGATGTGGACCTGCTGTTTTCCCACCCAACCCACCCCAGGGGAGGACATCCAGCACACAGTAATCTCGTGCGTGGGAAATTAACGTCTCTTACCCCTTACCCTTTAAGAGACGGGACCTCCGGCTTTACGTCCTATCCGAGAAGACGAAACAGTGTGAGTGAAGTGTCTTGCTTAAGGACTCAACGTTAAGCCCCAGCCAGGACTTGAACCCGGGCCGTTTAACCCAGAGTCCAGCGCACTGACTACTGGACTACTCACGTCTGGATCCTATGACTTGGATCTTTAAGTTGGGCACGAACAATATCAGCGGATGCCTGATCCTTATACGGTAGGACAACGCGAATGGGGTCCGATCGATCGCTGACAGCAGGTAAGGAAACTGGTTGATCAGATACTTTGGCGGCAACAAACCGTGAAATTGTAGAATTGACTAGGTTATCAGGATATTTCAAAGGAGAAAATACTGATTTAAGTCGATCGTATTCTTCAGAGAAATGACGCCAATTAGATGAAAGTCGAAATGCACGATCAAACATAGTTTTTAATAACCCACGTTTGTAACGATCATCTACATGGCTCTTGTAATGTAGTAAAGGCCTTTAAAAGTAGTAAAAGATTGTGAACCAACAGTGCCTTGTTTACAAATTTCAATGTGACCTGTGCGATGCAGGTTATGTTGGTTTCACACGCCGTCATCTACACCAACGTATTGAAGAACATAAAAACTCCTCTTCGTCAATTGGCAAACATTTTCGCGGCAAACATTGTTTGACTCCAAAGGATCTTACAAAGAACTTTAGCACCTTAATGAAGTGCACGAACAAATTTGACTGTCTCGTCTATGAGATGTTTTTTATTCACAAGCTAAGACCTGCTCTCAATGTACAGTCTGATTCAATTCGTGCTAAGGTTTTTAATTAGCTTTTTACTAGCACTTTCTTTGTAGTTTTATTGTTTGTTTGTACCTGCAAAAAATTTTTGATATTTCGTACGTGTATATTTAACAATTATTCGCCGAGGGCTAGGTGAATATCGTCGAATAATCCCCGAGACGAAGTCGAGGGGATTATTCGACAATATTCACCGAACCTGAGGCGAATAATTGTTTTAGTATAATTTCAGAGCTGAACAACAGAGAAATTTCTAAAATCATAACATTTTAGTAACATTTATTAACATTTTAGTTTAACATTTTATATAAACCGCGCGGAGCGGTTTATACAGCGTCATATAAGGAACCGCTCGACCAATCAGATTGCTGGAAACTCTTTGCTCAGCTCTGAATTTATGCTAAATGCATATATTTACTGTACTTCATTCCATTCACTTGACAATGACCGAAGCACGGTCGAAACGTTGTGTTTTACCGTTAATATATTTTCCCTCGGTATAATCACATCTGTATTGCTAGAGGCCTAACAAGCCTCATTTTCATCCAGGTTTAAATAAAGTCATCATCATCATCATCATCATCAAGAACACAACACATTGACTAGGTCAGGTCTCTAACTCAGACCTCTCGACCCGGCTAGGTCTAGAGCCCAGACCCTATGACCCGGCCAGGTCTAAAACCCAGACCTCTCGACCCGGCCAGGTCTTAAGCTCAGACCTCTCTACCCGGAGTCCGGTGCACTGACCGTCAAGCCAAACATTAACTGTCTTCCAGTAGTCCTTTTTACAGTTGCATGCTTGTAAAAGGGACTATTGTTAAAAACAACAAGTAGGTTGGGGCTTATTCCTATTTCTGATTTTATGGCTTAGTAACCTGATGACCCACTCGTTTCTCGTCAAAAAGCGATGCCGACTTCACATCGTTTAGTTTGATGCATCGGACATAAAATGGTTTCTGAAAGCGAAAAGAAAGAAAATTTTCAAAGACATCAATCACATCAATCACATCCAATTTCGCTGAGGATTACGTCAGAGTAATGAGCACACACAGCATGCAAAAAAAATACTTCAGCAGCTAGTTTCTCCACAAGAGCTATCATTGAACCTTTAACAAGGCACCAGCCGTAGCTGGACGCTGGGTAACCTGTGGACAAAACTAGTTTTAAAATTGAATTTTTTTATAACAAATTGTGTAAGGTACTCTTTACCGTATTTCCTCGAATAAACGCCCAACCCCTTGGCCATAATTTTAATCAGTCATCCCCGGTAGCATTTCGATCCCACGTAGAAACGAATAAAACACAAAGCAAATTTCAAGAAACCGCTTAGCTCGTGATATGATTTCGCTCCTTGGAAACTAATCATTACCATCTGTAACTGCACTTCCTGCGTGTATTAAAACTTTCACGGTGCATCAAAAATTTTCCGGCGCATTAAAATTTTTCCGGTACATTTAAACTTTTCCGGTGGGTAATTTTAGTAAGCTTGCATACAAGCAAGACAGCTTGCGGGGTTTATTGACTTGATAAATAAAATTGACTAGTAACAAGTGGTGTTATATCACGCAGTTTTCCCTTTAGTGTGCTTAATGTGCAAAAGGCGGTTGTCGCATATGTTCCCTTGATTCTTGAACAAAAGCTCATCTTCCAAACCGGCAGTCTAAATCTCACAGGTATCAACGAACGCTTTTCATTCCACCAATCTATTCGTGTTTTTCTCGTTGCCATGTTCCCACCGATCACGTAGCTCCATTTTCTGCCTTTAAAAGCCTGCCCAACCCACAATTCCTCTATTCGCTCCGACGAAGGGCTAACGCCCGAAACGTCAGCTTTTATAATCGTAACGGTGGCCAATCTACCATTTCAACTTTGTTGATACATTCAAACTATTCCCTAGATTCTGTTAACTCTTCTCGTCTTTTGTCAATGTTCAAATTCAAAGATAAAAAAAACTCTGCATGAACTGAAACAATAAATTTTTTTCGATTGAAAGCACTTTATGAGAACGGTTAATTGTTTGCAACGCGCAGAATAAATAGAGAAGATCAATCTTCGGTGTGTAGAATAGATTTACAAGCTTAGCTTATCGTTTTCTTTTTTTTTTTTTGCAATTTAATGACAAATTTAGAGGGCTTTCTAAATGGTCTATCTTGAGCTGTGTTTGCTACTCTACAATTTTATTTCGGAATACCATTAGATAATGAGAAAAAAATTCTGTGTCAGTAGATAATTGTAGTAAAAAATATATCCACAAAAGAGCAGTAGTTACACCTAGGAATTTCAAGCAACAGCAAGGACGAAGATTTAAAGAAAGAATTTTCATTTGCCTCGCAATTGAGCATCTATTGCTCCTTTCGCGCTGAGTGATTCAATATTGCCAATTTCAGTTCGTCAGTTTACCTCCTGAGAGGTTTTTGATCTTCCACGCCCGAAATTGGAGATAAGTCCGCCAGTGAATATTGCAAGGTGTCATTATGGTAAAGACGCTGTCATACTAAATCCGAAGAAATTACGCAAAAACATGTATGGACTGAGCTGTGACTATACCTTGAGTTTTAGAGCGTTCATAAATATTATCAATTTAAGATGCACTGAATAGCAATTTTAATAACTAACCACTTGAGCCCTACTCCTGCTCCCTATGAAGTTTGTTTTTCCAAATGATAAATTTTAAACTTCCGGTATGTTGTAGAGGTCTCGCACAAGGGCCAACCTCACGCTGACGCAAGTATATAAAATAAAGATGCAAAACAGCACTCCTTTTACCGGAGAGATTCTCGTAAATACAAGCAGAAGTGTTCGAGAACCTCCTCGAGAACGTTTGCGAGATCACCGTAATAGGAAGGCAAGCCCCCGCTACTATTTTGACAAACTTGAGTACAACGATGAATAACACACAGCCACCAAGCTGCATTAATCCCACAGCAGAAAAGATTGGAAAAACATCTTCTTATTTCCTCATATTTTTTGTTTCTCTGATTGGAAATATCCTTATCGGAGTGATTGTCTTCAGGACGCCGACCATGAGAAAGCCCATCAACTTCTTCATCGTGAACATGGCCATGTCCGATCTGCTCTTCCCGTTGTTCCAGTTTCCACGGACTGTAACAGAGCTGTATGTCGACACTTGGATGATCAGAGGTCCTCTTGGCATGGCTTTGTGTAAAATAGTTCCATTTCTCGGAATTGTTTCTGCTCTCGTGTCGATTCAGAGCCTGGTACTGATAGCAGTGGATCGATTTGGTGCAGTGTTTTTTCCTCTCCGTTGCCCACTCTCCAGTTCAAAGCTTTGCGGACTCCTCATTCTCGCTACTTGGGTTATCGCCATGCTTGTAATGTGGCCAAACATGTCCTCCTATAAACTAGTTGAGTCTCCAGGAGGGCTGGCGTGCAAGCGGCAGTGGAAAGAAACCTTCGGAGAACCTTTTTCGTTTAACAACTACATTCTAGCACTGTTCGTTGCATTCAGTTATGTTCCACTAATTGCGATTGCCATACTTTACCTGACGATTCTCTTGAAGCTTAGGTCCCAGTCTCACAAGATTCGAGACGTGCAATCGGTCCACGCAGGAGAAATACGCGCAAGAAGGGAGCAAAATGTACTGAAAATGTCCATCGCGATCGTTCTGACATTTGCAATATGCTGGCTGCCACTCAGTATCTACTTTGTAATGATCTTATTTTCACTGAACAGCTCCATGCTAAGGTCCTGTGGCTTCCAATACTTTAACGCTATTGTATTTTTCGTGTGGCATTCTAACTGTGCTATAAACCCTTGCATCTGTTATGCTTATGCCGGAAAATTCCGTCAAGGTTTCAAAAATATCTTAAGTTGCTTTTTCTCAAGCCAACGGGTGTAATTAATCAACACCGTTGTACCGGGCTTTCGTTGATCCGAGATAAACGTTGTATTGCTCGACTAAAATACTCCAAAGCTTCTGTATTGCTAAGGAGCAGATTGGTGAATGAAATTGATTTGGTAAGGTTCGTTTTACGTTATTTGACTGCTGTATCATTTCCGATCGTAAAATCGTAGATCGGAGTACAAATTGTCATTTAACAGTGAAATGAGGTTGGTTATATTACGCTCAATAAAAAAAGCGTTCGTTGAACATGGACACGTACACGCAGCCTTTATGGTAACTTTCCATACAATCATTTGAGATTTTCCAAGCATTGTTTGAGCACCAAGTTTTTATTTAACTTTTAAGAAGCCAGCGGCTGCTTCAATTAACTTAACAAGGATTTAAGAGAAAAGTAGTCTTTTTTTCGTTTGCCTTCTTCCTACTGCACACATATGTACTTCAAAAACGATGAGTACTTATATTATCGGTGTGTTCTGTTGCAATACATACGTAATAAATTCGGTTTTGGACTGAAAAGAAAAGATTTTCTTACTCGATACGAAACGTTTTAAAAAAGAGAGTTTTCCATTTTCCCGTGCGCAAAATTAATCAACAAGGTGTGTTTTTTCAGTCTTTATCTGTTATATGCACAATAAATTCAACAGTCCTGCCAGATTTGGATCCTCTTTTGAGAACATCCATGGTTTACTTAACTATTTCAATATCACTTTCGTTTACCTCCCTAAGTGGTCTATATTAAGTCTCATTTACTTCGTCGTAATTTTCATTTGGTAAAAAAAGGAGACTTAAAAGCGTTTTTGGGAAAAGCAAGTGAAGTTGTATTGGATCGTTCGAATGGATAATTTTCCTCTGCAGTTTAGACGAAGATCGAACAAGCGATGTTTGATTGGCATCCGTCAGTTTTTGCCATTAGTTAATTTTCATCGATCAATACAGCTTGTCATAGAGCAGTACAAGCTGGTAATATTTTTAATATCATCTCTAGAAAAGTTTAGTTTGCCCCTCTCATTGGACGTACATTGCTGTTGCTTTTTTTTACCACTTTGCGCCCACTGTAAAAAGTAGGATACCTTGGCGATGATATTAACATATTTCTTTGACAAGAAATGCAGACAAGACAAAAAAAGGGAAAAAAAAAAAGAAAGAAATAGAGAGCTTGTTAATTTTCCTCTCTAATTACTAAGGCCCACCGTACGGTTTCATTTGTACTTCAGGCAACATCTGGATTTCAATGAGAAAAACGCTGAGACATCATGACAACTTTGCCAAAATATCTTTAATTACTTTTTCTCTAGCCAACGGGTGTAATAATCAACACCGTTGTACCCGGCTTTCGTTGATCCGAGATAACCGTTGTATTGCGCGACTAAAATACTCCAAAGCTTCTGTGTTGCCAAGAAGCAGATTGGTTAATGAAATTGATTGAGTAAGGTTCGTTTTCCCTCATTTGACCGCAATATCATTTCAGATCATAAAACCGTAGGTCGAAGTACAAATTGTCAAATGAGCTTAGTTATACGTATGATGCACGATCCTCGCAGTAGATAGCGCTATTTAAGCAATAGCGAAAATCAGACCTGAAAAAAAAAAAAAAAAAAAAAAAAATCAGGCCTGTACGGGACTCGAACCACTGACCTCTGCGATACTAGTGCAGCGCTCTACCAATTGAGCTAACAAGCCAACTGAGAGCAGGCCGTTAAGTTGATTCGTAATGAACCCGTGAAAGTGATAAATGAGATAGAATAAATATATGAAAATCATATATTTTGAACTGCGGTATTTGATACGTATGATGCACGATCCTCGCAGTAGATAGCGCTATTTAAGCAATAGCGAAAATCAGACCTGAAAAAAATCAGGCCTGTACGGGACTCGAACCACTGACCTCTGCGATACTAGTGCAGCGCTCTACCAATTGAGCTAACAAGCCAACTGAGAGCAGGCCGTTAAGTTGATTCGTAATGAACCCGTGAAAGTGATAAATAAGATAGAATAAATATAGTAGAATTGATAAGCTCTTTGCCAGGTGTCATATGTTACGCTCAATGAAAAAGCGTTCGTTAAACATGGACACGTATACGCAATTTCAACTTTTCCTAGAAGCATTTGAGATTTTCCGGCCATTGTTTAAGCACCAAGTTTTTGTTGAACTTTTAAGTTCATTGATTGAACGCAACTTTCCAGGATTATTTTTTTTTAGAGGGCTGAGTTCAACAGAGGGCTTGAAATGAGCTTAGTATTGTACGAAACGTCGATTAAAATTCGTAATTGGGCGCTAGCGTCGTAAAACCAAGACCAACGCAATCGCAACAGCCACTTGGAAGAAAGGAAGATAGCTTTAAGAGCCAATGAGAAGTCAAAGTAAATACAAGCGAATTTGATAAAAAATAAGACACTAACAGCAGTGATAAACATATTGAACTTGCACATTTTGATTATATTAATCAAAATGTGCAAGTTCAATATGTTTATCACTGCTGTTTGTGTCTTATTTTTTATCGAATTACGATGGCCCAAGAACATAAGCATTTACGTACGATACAACGGAATTGTCAAAGGCGCGGGAAAACGCAGGCGACCATGTAGCATGAAGCGACTAGAAATACTACTACTCCACCCTGGATATGATGTTCGTCCATGGCAAGGTCCCCCCCCCCCCCAGCACTTCATGAGGCTTCCCTGACAATTCACCAGAGTAAAGTGTCTTGCCCAAGAACACAACAAATTGACTCGGTCAGGTCTCGAACTCAACTTGACGAAAACATGGGAACTTATTTTACGAGGAAAGACTTCCAAGACGCCTCCTGAACCACTCGAGATCATAGGGAGGAAAGAAAAACTGAAACTATTGGGTGTTACCTTTGAGCAAGTGCCAGTTAATTGGGACACTCATATTGATTATCTACTTAGTAAGGCTAGCAGCAGGTTGTCTATTTTGAGAATATGTAAATACTATGGCTACCCTATTGAGAATTTGGACTTACTTTTTCAAAGTTTGATTCTTTCAGTTTTTACATATGCTATTGAGGTTTGGGGGTGTGCTTTTTATAGTAAATATTTAAGTAGAATTGATAAGCTCTTTGTCAGGTGTCATAAGCTGGGTTACTGCTTAAAGCAACACAGTATCTTGGATATCCGTTGTAATAGAGATAAGAAATTATGGCAAAGGATCTCTTCCTACAACACTGCGTTGAGCGATCTCGTACCTCCCCAGAGAACACGGCAGTTGAGAACTAGGTCGCATAATTATATTTTGCCTAAGGTTCATACAAGCCGTTTTAAATCAGTTTTTATTAATAGATATCTTTTCAATAGCAATTAATACCTTTTCTTTTTCCTTATTCATTCTATTCATGTTAATTGTTGCACGTCTGTCTGCACAATAATTCTTAATAAAGACCTTTATTATTAGTATTATTACGAACCCAGACCTCTCGACCCGGCTAGGTCTCAAACCCAGACCTCTCAATCCGGCCAGGTCTCGAGCCCAGACCTCTCCATCCGGAGTCCGGTACACTGACTGTCGAGTCAAATCATTAACTGTCTTCCAATTGTTAAAAACAAAAAGTAGCTTGAGCCTCATTCGTATTTCTGATTTTATGGCTCAGTTACCTGATGACCCACTCGTTTCTCGTCAAAAAGCGATGGCGACTTCACGTCATTTGGTTTGATGCAACGGACATAAAATGGTTTCTGAAATCGATAAGAAGGAAAATTTTCAGATACATCAATCACATCCAGATTCGCTAAGGATTGCGTCAGAGGAATAGGGACAAAAATAATACCTTGGCAGCTAGTTTCTCCACAAGAGCTACCATTGAACCTTTGAACAGGGAACCAGCCGTAGCAGGACGTTGGGTAACCTGTGGACAAAACCAGTTTTAAAATTATATTTTTTTATAAAAAATTGTGTAGGGTACCCTTTACCGTATTTCCTTGAATAAGCACCCACCTCCTTGGCCATAATTTTAATCATGCGTCCCCGGTAGCATTTTCGATCCGTAGAAACGAATAAAACACAAAGCAAATTTCAAGAAAAAATTTTGCTCATGATATGATTTCGACCCAGGAAACTCATTATTACCATCTCTAACTACACTTCCCGTGTGCATTAAAACGTTTCCGGTGCATTTAAACTTTTCCGGTGCATTAAAACTTTTTCGGTACACAAAACTTTTCCGGTGGGTAATTTTGGTAAGCTTGGATGATACAAGCAAGACAGCTTGCCGGGTTTATTGACTTGAGAAATAAACTTGACTAGAAAAAAGTGGTGGTATATCACGCAGTTATTCCTTAAGTGTGCTTAATGTGCAAAAGTTGACGCCCGTATTCCCCAGATTCTGTTAACTCTTCTCGTTTTTTGTCAATGTTCAAATTCAAAGATAAAAAAACTCGGCATGAACTGAAAAAATAAATTTTTTTTCGGTTGAAAGCACTTTATGAGAACGGTTATATGTTTACAACGCGCAGAATGAATAGGGAAGATCACTCTTCGGTGTGTAGAGTAGATTTAAAAGCTTAGCTTATCTTTTTCTTTTTTCTTTCGCAATTTAATGACAAAATTAGAGAGTTTTTTAAATGGTCTATCTTGAGCTGTGTTTGCTTCTCGACATTTTTATTTCAGGATACCATTAAATAATGAGAAAAAAATTGTGTCAGTAAACAATTATAGCAAAAAATATATCCACAAGAGAGCAGTAGTTACACTGAGGAATTTCAAGCAACAGCAAAGACGAAGTTTTAAAAGGAGGAATTTTCATTCGCCTCGCAATTAAGCATCCATTGCTCCTAACACGCTGAGCGATTCAATATTGCTAATTGTGCCAGTTTGCCTCCCGAGAGGTTTTTGATCTTCCATGCAAGAAATTTCTAAAATTGCAAGGGGATTGTCAATTTCCAAGGGATTTCAATTTCCGGATGACTTGTACATTGTAAACTGAGCGACTTCACTCATACAAACAACGAGTCAGATAACAAGGTTTATTAGAACTATGCAAATATTGGAGATAAGTCCACCTAAGTATTCGACTTCCAGAATTGCAACATGCAATCTCCTGCCGGTGAATATTGCAAGGTGTCATTATGGGTGAAGATGCTGTCATTCTGAATCCGACAAAATTACGCAAAAACGTGGACTTAGCTGTGACTACACCTTGAGTTTTAGAGTGTTCATAAATAGTATCAATTTAAGATGCACTGACAAGCAATTTTAATAACCAACCACTTGAACCCTACTCCTTGTTATGTTATCAAGTTTGTTTTTCCAAACGATAAATTTTAAACTTCCGACATGTTGAATAGTTCATTAACAAGGGCCAACCTCACGCTGACGGAAACATGATAAGGATGCAAAACAGCACTCTTTTAACGAGAGAGATTTCCGTAAATACAAGCAGAAGTGTTCGAGAACCTCCTCGAGAACGTTTGGGAGATCACCGTAATAGGAAGGCAAGCCCCCGCTACTGTTTTGACAAACTTGAGTACAACGATGAATAACACACAGCCACCAAGCTGCATTAATCCCACAGCAGAAAAGATTGGAAAAACATCTTCTTATTTCCTCATATTTTTTGTTTCTCTGATTGGAAATATCCTCATCGGAGTGATTGTCTTTAGGACGCCGACCATGAGAAAGCCCATCAACTTCTTCATCGTGAACATGGCCATGTCCGATCTGCTCTTCCCGTTGTTCCAGTTTCCACGGACTGTAACAGAGCTGTATGTCGACACTTGGATGATCAGAGGTCCTCTTGGCGTGGCCTCGTGTAAAATAGTTCCATTTCTTGGAATTGTTTCTGCTCTCGTGTCGATTCAGAGCCTGGTGCTGATAGCAGTGGATCGATTTGGTGCAGTATTTTTCCCTCTCCGTTCCCCGCTCTTCAGTTTAAAGCTTTGCGGACTCCTCATTCTCGCTACTTGGGTTATCGCCATGCTTGCTATGTGGCCAAACATGTCCTCTTATAAACTAGTTGAGTCTCCGGGAGGGCTGGTGTGCAAGCGGCAGTGGGAAGAAACCTTCGGAGAATCTTTCTCGTTTAACAACTACATTCTAGCACTGTTCGTTGCATTCAGTTATGTTCCACTAGTTGCGATTGCCATACTTTACCTGGCGATTCTCTTGAAGCTTAGGTCCCAGTCTCACAAAATTCGAGACCAGCAATCGCTCAATGCAGGAGATATACGCGCAAGAAGGGAGCAAAACGTACTGAAAATGTCCATCGCGATCGTTCTGACATTTGCAATATGCTGGCTGCCCCTCAGTATCTACTTTGTAATGATCTTGCATTCACTTAACAGCTCCATGCTAAGGTCTTGTGGCTTCCAATACTTTGACGCTATTGTATTTTTCGTGTGGCATTCCAACTGTGCTATAAATCCTTGCATCTGTTATGCTTATGCCGGAAAATTCCGTCAAGGTCTTAAAAATATCTTAAGTTGCTTCTTCTCAAGCCGACAGGCGTAATTAGTCAACACCGCTGTACCCGGCTTTCGTTGATCCGAGATAACCGTTGTATTGCTCGACTAAAATACTCCAAAGCTTCTGTGTTGCTAAGAAGTAGATTGGTTAATGAAATTGATTTAGTAAGGTTCGTTTTCCCATATTTGACCGCTGTATCATTTCAGATCATAGAATCGTAGATCGGAGTACAAATTGTCATTTAACAGTGAAATGAGGTTGGTTGTATTACGCTCAATAAAAAAGCGTTCGTTAAACATGGACACGTATACGCAATTATTCTAACTTTCCCTACAAGCATTTGAGATTTTCCAATCATTGTTTGAGCACGAATTTGCAAGTTTTTATTTAACTCTTAAGAAGCCAGCGGCTGCTTCAATTAACTTAACAAGTATCTAAGAGAGAAGTAGACTTTTTTCGTTTGCGTTCTTCCCACTGCACGCATAAGTACTTAAAAAACGATGAGTACTTATTGGTGTGTTCTGTTTCAATACGTACGTAATAAAGTCGGTTTTGGACTGAAAAAGAAAAAAGAATGTCGTACTCGATACGAAACGTTTTAAAAGGGAGAGTATTCCATTTTTTCGTGCGTAAAATTAATTCTTTATCTGTTATATGAATAATAAATTCAACAGTTCTGCCAGTTTTGGTTCCTGTTTTGAGGACCTCCGTGGTTTAATCACTTTCGTTTACCACCCTAAGGGATCTATATTAAGTTTCATTTACTTCGTCGTAATTTCTGTTTGGTGACAAAAGGAGAGTTAACAGCGTTTTTGGGAAAAGCAAGTGAAGTTGTATTGGATCGTTCGAATGGATAATTTTCCTTTGCAGTTCAGTGAGACGAAGACCGAACAAGCGATGTTTGATTGGCATCCGTCAGTTATTGCCATTAGTTAATTTTCATCGATCAATACAGCTTGTCATAGAGCAGTACAAGCTGGTAATATTTTTAATATCATCTCTAGACAAGTTTAGTTTGCCCCTCTCATTGGACGCACATTGCTGTTGCTTTTTTTTTCCACTTTGCGCCCACTGTAAACAGTAGGGTACCTAGGCGATAAAATTAACATATTTCTTTGACAAGAAATACAAACAAGACAAGACAAAAACTATACTTCAGGCAACATCTGAATTTCAATGAGAAAAACACTGAGATATCATGACAACTTTGCCAAAATATCTTAATTGCTTTTTCTCTTGCCAACGGGTGTAATTAATCAACACCGTTGTATTCGGCTTTCGTTGATCCTAGATAACCGTTGTATTGCTCGACTAAAATACTCCAAAGCATCTGTATTGCTGAGAAGTAGATTGGTAAATGGAATTGATTGAGCAATAAATTGACCACCGTTACGATGATAAAAGCTGACGTTTCGAGCGTTAGCCCTTCGTCGTTAGCCCTTCGCTTCGACGAAGGGCTAACGCTCGAAACGTCAGCTTTTATAATCGTAACGGTGGCCAATTTACCATTTCAACTTTGTTGATATATTCAAATTATTTCGTTACCCCCACCGACGCAGCCCCAAACAGTTTCTTTAGAAACTATCAGCCTTTATCCATTTGATTGAGTAATGTTCGTTTTCCCTTATTTGACCGCAATATCATTTCAGATCATAAAACCGTAGTTCGGAGTACAAATTGTTATTTAACAGCGAAATGAGGTTGGTTATATTACGTTCAATGAAAAGGCGTTCGTTTAACATGGACACGTATACGCAATTTAAATTTTTCCTCGAAGCATTTGAGATTTTCCGGCCATTGTTTGAACACCAAGTTTTTGTTGAACTTTTAAGTTCATTGATTGAACGCAACTTTCTAGGATTATTTTTTTGAGAGGGCTGATTTCAACAGAGGGCTTTAAATGAGCTTAGTATTGTACGAAACGTCGATTAAAATTCGTAGTGGCGCGCTAGTGTCGTAAAACCAAGACCAACGCAATCGCAACAGCCACTTGGAAGAATGGAAGAAACCTTTAAGAGCCAATGACAAGCCAAAGTAAATATAACGAAACTGTGAAAGGCGCGGGAAGACGCAGGCGACCAAATCGTGATTGCTTTTAGCTTCGTATGTTGACAGAATGGCGCGAGTTTTCTAACCCAATCACAGAGCGAAGTCAAGTAAAACCGATGCAATCTCGGAATACTTTTGACACTGAAATGAAAATGAAAATGAAAATCAGTACTTCCGTTTGGTTTTTTCCGTGTAGAAAATTGCAAAATAGGCGTTACGTAGCACTTTTTAATTGACGTGAAGCAATGTGCTGGACATAGCCTGGGAACGAGGATGAGTTTTGGCATCTAGTGTTAATCAGGCTTAGCTGGGCCGATAATCAAGCTTGTTTCAGTTTAAACTTACCTTTAAAGCGAACTTAAGTATATTTATTTAAAGCACAAACCTTACACTATAAATCACTTCTATTGTTATCTACTGATGAAAACAAGAACCCTTGGGAACAGGAAAAGTTCATTGGCTTGTCTTATGTAACCTTTCGCGATTCCATCTATTAATAGATCAATATAGCGGACGAAATAACTATACGTTTCTGACAAAAAAAAAAAAAAAAAAAAAAAAAAGAAAACACTTGTGGAAGACTGCCACATACCTTAAATTTCAATCAGTCAAAAAACTTGCAGTCCATAAAATGCCTTCAGTGATATATCGTTCCGAGGCAAAAAAATACTTCAGAGGTTTGTTATTAGATGTAAGCAGGAGAAATCTCTATAAACAAACTCATCGCGTTCAAATGCAAATTTTTATTGAGCGACCCCGCATTTCCTCTAGCGATTTTAGTAGTTCCAAATTGTCATGGATGGCATCAACTAAATAAAAATGTTTCGGCAAAAGCTTTCTCTTTAATTTGAATAACGTTTGTTTTCTTTATAACTCACTCGCTATCAAATTGTTAAGTTCAAGGAGGATTTTCCTGTAATTAAAGTCGTAATTGTAGCCCTAAATCATTCGGGTTCTTTTGGCAATCATTTTTGAGTTATTTTAAAAAAAAAAAAAAATATATATATATATATATATATGTTAGCGTATAGATTAGTGTATTTTGGTCTAGTGTAATCTGATCAGCGCAATTTGGTGTATCTCTAAGCAATCTGATTGACGCATACTTTTTTTGGTGTATCTCAAGGCAATGTGATTGGCGCAATTTTTTGGTGTATCACAAACCAATCAGATTGTAGTATTTTTCGATGTCGCACCAATCAGACCGTTCTTGCTAATTTGTGGTTTGACAGGTCTTCAAATTTCAGCGAATGAACGCGTGACTCGAGGAGAGTGGTTCGCGAATTAAGGAAACGTATTAGTCGTGTTGGGAAAGCTGCGGAGTTGTGATAAATGTACGACTATGGTTATTCTTCGTTCTATAGGAGACTGAGTGAAACATAAGAACAATTTTGAATCAAATGCTGCTTGAGTTGTTGATAGAAGCAACTTCAGAATACCCAGCCACTATTGACTGTTATGAATGGATTGTTCCCGCGGTCCCGATGTCGAAAAATAATATCAAAAGAGAGGAATTTGGACAAGTGTTCCCGAATTCAAGCTTTCCTGAAGTCGAAGAATGATGAAATGATATGGCCGTTAGGCCCTGTTTACAAGCAGGTAGGGTAACCCTAGTGCTAGGGTTACCCTGGCAGGAGGGTTACCCTAACGCTCCCACATTTCTTCTTTTTTTCATCGACGTGTTTACAAGGCAGCTAGGGCTACCCTAGCACTAGGGTAACCTTAGCTGAGCGCTAGGGTTACCCTAGCGCCAGGGTAACCCTAGCTGCCTTGTAAACGCTCTGCTGGGGATAACTCACCTACCCGGGAAAACTTTTTACTTGTTTCCAGACCCTTTGAAAATTGATAACAATGCGCGCGGTTACCAAGCAAGGTAAGTTGTCCCGGGTGGTAGGGTAACTCTACCTGTGAAATTTTGCTTGTAAACCCGGGCTATCTTTGACCCGACTGCTAGGGTAACCCTAGCACAGGGGTTACCCTCCTTGCTTGTAAACAGGGCCTTAAACTAGTGTATCCGCACTCCCGCGCACACGAAGCCGAAGAATGATATAACGAGAGGGCCGTTAAACTACTGCTCCCGTAATTCCGCGCTTTTGAAGTCAAAGAATAATTAAAGAAAAGGTGAAGTTTACCAAGTGTTGACACAGTCCCGCGCTTACTTTATGTCGTTTTCTCGACTGAGGGATATTTCAAAAATACTCTTCTTCAACTGGAGGAAAGGTGAAGAAGAGTATTTTTCCCGAAACTTCGTGTACATATTAAGGACAACAACAAATCGCCACATGGTAAGTTTCATTCATTTTTATTTCCATTGTCAAGCAAATTTCCAGACCTAAACTTCGCCCCACATGTTCTGTCTATTTAACCATGTGTACGTGACACTGACAAACAGTGAGCCTGGGTTACCTGTGCTGACACTCGACGAACTCAGCCTCGTTCCTAGGCTATGTCCATAACATTGCTTTACGCCAATTAAAAAGTGGCACGTAACGCCTATTGTGCACTTTTCTGCACAGGTAAAACCAAACGGAATTACTGATTGTGGCCAGCGGGTGAGTGCTGGACCGACCATCGGCTCATTTCATCAGTAATGCGACTCAAGCTCAAGGCTCGGAGCAAATGCCATAACAAGCCACAGAACAGTACTGATGCTAGCATATTTGCTCTCGAAGCTTCGCTTCTCGGGCAAATATTTGTTTTAAGAACATCAAATTTCCGCGGGGCAACTATCAGCCGATAGCTCCTCGACAGAAACACTCTATTGTTTAAATAGTTGTAACCACCTTACTATACGGATCTGAAGCATGGACAATCTACCGCAGACACATAGTAGCCTTAGAAAAGTTCCAGCAACGATGTTTACGGAAAATGATGATCATTAAGTGGCAAGATAGGAGAACCAGTCTCAGTGTTTTGGAACAAGCAGCTATGTGTAGTGTGGAGAGTGTGAGTGTGAGGAACCAGTTGAGATGGAGTGGCCATGTAGTGAGGATGGAAAACAACATACTGCCAAAAAAGATGTTTTACAGTGAACTGACAGAAGGTAAACGGGATGTAGGAGGGCAAAAGAAAAGATTCAAGGACGGGCTAAAAAGTCACCTTAACCAGTGCGCCATTGACACTAAAGAATGGGAAAATCTGGCTATGAGCAGAACTATTTGGAGGAAAGCAATAAGAGATGGAGTGGAAAAGTTTGAGGAAAGGCGTTCAGAAGGCACAAGGCTGAAGAGGGAAAGGAAGAAAGAAAGACAACAACAGCCACGGACAGAATTACCACCGGGCCTGTGTTGTCCAGAATGTGATAGACAATTCAAGGCTTGTATTGGCCTTTACAGCAGGGCTCGAAATTAAAAAATTCCAAGTCGCCTTTTGGCGACTATCAGAGAAAAAATGGTCGCCAAGTGCAAAAATGCAGTCGCCAGATAGTACAAGAAAAGAAATCAGATTAGAGCCTTATTGAATTGGCGTTGTTGTTCGGCTTCTGGTGGATTGTGGCTGCGATTGTGGGGTAGACCGAACTCCTCGATCTTGAACGACTTAAAACATGAAAACACAAAAGAAGAAACTCCGAAAGACTTTTGCATGACAACTTTACCTTAAGCAGTAAGCGAAAGAAGTAATAAGAACATTTCAGGGCTACTTTAGCAAGGAAAATATGTCACATCGCATGCCAGAAATCGTACGATACGAAGGCATCAAACTTTTATCAAACATGGCGGATAGGCATTTAGTACCAGACCTCCTGTTCTCAACGGATTAATTTTAAATTCAGAAGCTTTTCAACAAAATATTGCGCCCGCGATCACCATGAAGAAGCCACTGTGATGTGTCGTCTCGGAAGACGCAATTTGAAAGCCATTTCAAGTTTTAGCTTAAAGGTAAACAGACTTAATTTGCACTTCCTTCGGCATAAAAGCAGAAACGAGACTTAAGAAATTTTTCTCATCTACAAGTTGAAATGGTAAATTGGCCACCGTAATGATTACAAAAGCTGACGTTTCGAGCGTTAGCCCTTCGCTCCGACGAAGGGCTAACGCTCGAAACGTCAGCTTTTGTAATCATTACGGTGGCCAATTTACCATTTCAACTTTGTTGATATATCCAAATTATTTCGTTACTCCCACCGACGCAGCCCCAAACAGTTTTTTTCGAAACTATCAGCCTTTAATCTTTTATTTATCAGAGGAAGTTAGTTTAGTCGCCAAAGTGGCGACCAAACTCGAACTTTTAGTCGCCAACTTAAGTTTTAGTCGCATTGGCGACCGTATCGGTCGCAATTTCGAGCCCTGCTTTACAGCCATTACAGAACTCACCATCAGTCAATGATGTGAAATGGACACCCATCTTCTTTACAGAAGGGGAGCCAACGACGACGTTTGGTCTCGTCACGCAACGTTAGAGAGAGAGCGTTGCTTGACGAGTTCAAATTAGGGCTTTGGAGGGGACTGCAGGAAGCGTGGTGTCAACGCAAGTTATTATTGCCAACAACTATTCAGACATCAGCATCAGTTATTAAGTGTCCCATTTCAACCCACATATCTGAAAAATAACTCCTGCATGCGTAGCATGCCTATGTTTTTATGTGTTAGAAAAAAAAAAAATGTCATTCACCAGCATAGGTCGGTCCGTATTGGGAACTTCTGAACTGTTCGTATTTCTGAACTCTTCGTATTTCTGGACTGTTCAGAGATTTGTGTAGCATATCGGATTGTTAGTTAAGTAAAATTGTCTTAACTTAGTTGCGTTAGAAAACGAAAATTGTCGGCTCGCGTCTCCAAAGTAATGCAGTTTTTATTGCTATGACCCACAATACAATCACGTTCATTTCTGGATACAACTATTTACTCGCCATTAAGTCTTGTGTCTTTGTATGAATTTTTTTTTTGTTATGTCCGTTATCGTTTAGTTTTGTTCGATTTACAAACATGAAAAAACATGAAAGAAATTATTCAACTGGCTGCTGAATGATTCGATGAAACAAAATTAGGATTTTAAACTGGTGCTGAATAAAATTCTCTCTTAGCCTAAACATATAAAATCGTTTGTATCTGGCGCATGTCAAACCCATTTGTAGCTTGAAGGTCAAACAGGGATTGTCCCTCACTAAACCGTCGAAATAAATTGGCATAACATCAAAATTGGCTCGCCATTAAGTCTTGTGATCGCCTTCGTATGAAATTGTTTTTTTTTTGTTTTGTTGTTGTTAAGTCCGTTACTGTTAAGTTTTATTCGATTTACAAACAAGGAAAAACATGAAAAAAATTAGGTCTGCGTTTTACAATTCCTCGTTTTACTAGTCCACGTTTTACTAATCCAGTCCAGTCCAGTCCAGTCCAGTCCACGAAATACCTTATGCCAATGAAAATTGCTCTAATGAAGAATAAACAAGGGATATCTCTTCGGCATACTTCTTTTCTTATATTGTATTGTTCATAAGTTATTTGTTGTTGCAATTTTTAAGTACGCCAAGTGGATCAGTTATCATGTCGATTTTTAGACGAATTTAAAGAATTCTTTACGTTCTTTCCTCACAATTATCTTGTCTTTAAGATTCTTGAATGAATGACGGACGTCTTTAGTGACCGTAATAACTACCTCGACGTCAAACGCTGCCCTTACTCGAAATCAAGGCTGAAAATAGCACTTAAGTTTGAAGACAAAACTGTCGGAAAAAAAGAAGCAAAACAAGATTAAACAACACGATGCAGAAAATTACAGTTTTATTAAAATTTGTAACGGTCTGCTCATTAATAAGTCCAGCTTACTAACAGATATTGAAGCACATATAAAGTTACCTTAAATCTAACAATTAAATTTAACTTAAATGTACCTTTTGTGATTTTTTCCTGTAAAAAGGCAAATCTATAAGACGAGATTATTTTTAATTTAAAATTAATGGCCGTACTTGACTTTCCCAGTCCACGACGCGACGCGAGGCGACACAACAAGGCTAATTAATACTAAAAAAATTTTTTTACAAACCTCCGAATGGTTTTGGTTTTTGTTTGACGGTACAAGAGCATTTATTTAGATATCAATTTTAATTTCTTTTCATACCCTTCCTCATGAGAGTTGTACATGCAAATTGAACCAGCAAACTTCCAAAATTCATCACGATGTCTGAAAATTCTTACACATATTGAAATTTGTCATAAGTATAATTATTAGAGCATGAAGTACAATAAAATGACTCGTTATTCCTTTTGAATACTTTCCATCTTCTAGAGTGGTAAATCGTTTCATAATCTTTCGCATGAACAATGCGCATAATTTTCATGGATCACTGGCGTCTGCCAGAAATGCTACTACTGTAGTAGCCTGCGCCATTCCATCAGTCGCTAAAAAAGCTCGAAAAATTTGGGAGAAAAAAAGGAGGGTACGCGCTAGGGAAAGGTAGGTGTTTCTTAGTCAACCGCTGCATTTTGCTCGCTAGTTGACCAAGGAATTGGAACAGGCTATGGAAGTGATAATTTTCTGGTGATGGTATGTAGTGGCTTGTTATTTTCCCCCTTCTCTTTTTTAATTGCTATAAATTTCTTTTGAAAAATATACATAGATCAACTTCTAGTACTGAATACGAAAAAAGGCTTCAGAAAACGTAAATAGGAGATATCCAGAGAATTATAAGTTACATGCAAGTTCCTGCTTTTCCTAAACTGTATGATGAACCTTTTTTTTAGCACAAAATTGTTTTTTTTTTTTTCATTAAAAAGACCAACAGATAAAGTTTTACGAAAATCTTATGACAGATGCCTGTTCACGTGCATGAGTTTTTCTGTGTCTGCTTCTTTTTTCACGAAGATCACAACATCTACACGAGTTTGCCAAAGTTTAATCGTTAACTACTCATATCGGCATGGCCAAATAACAACAAATGCAACATCAATTAACTTCATCCGTTAAGCTTTACCCGCCAAGCTTTACCCAGATTCTGGCCAAAGTAGTGTCAGATCGTTGTTACCAACCCTCTTGAACGTCATGGCAGAGTTTGCGGGTCCGTTTTTCACGGTCAAGTTGACTGCTTTCTTACCCAGTTCGCATTTTACTTGTGAGTCTACACGAACATTCAACATCTTACCAGACTTACTGTGGACAAAAACAAATCACGAAATTCTAAACCTTAACATCTTTTTGGTTTGCTTATCTTCTTATGGCGATAAATAGATACTCCTGTTTTCTTTGATAACATTCCAGCATTTTTCAAAAGATCCCGTTACTCTCACCTCAAAAAATTATTTACAAATTCTTCATGCTATTTCGGGGGTAAATAAACTTGGGGCATAAAAGGTGATGATGGCAAACAAAGACGTCAAATGGGCTCAACTGGCCCATTACTGTCTTAGGCGGTGATTGTTACTGCTACTCCCCCCTGGTAATAATAATAATAATAATAATAATAATAATAATAATAATAATAATAATAATCGACTTTATTTAAAGAGGGTATACACATAACAGCTTGCGCTGATAAACCAGTGGCCCTCAAAACTAAAGTTAGTAAGTAATACATTCTAAATAGAACTAACTAGTCGAACAATGTAACTGGTTGGGATGCTAGTCCATTTCAGGTTACTACCAGCATTTCGTCGGGGTTATCTGACACTTCAGCGGTATCATTTACATGTCTTGGTGATAAAAGGCACTGCGAGAGTAAAGTTTCCAAAGCACAAACAACATGCCTCGGCCGGGGCTTGAAGCCTCTTGGTCTGGAATCTAGTTTCCTAACTACATGACCAGCATGTTACAGAGAGAGAGAGAGAGCAAAGACGATACATAAAAAAGAAACGTGTTTTCAATGTAACTTTAACTGAATCAACAATGATTTCACACGGTTCAGTCAAAGGCAAAACAGAGAACAGGTACTTACTCGTATATCTGCAGGTAAAGGTTTGCCATAAGTTCTGCCACCCTGTTGGCTTTGGACTCGTTGAACAAGCAGATGACCAAGTCATTGTGTTGAAGGTGAATTACTAAAAGCTGATCGTCACCTGGAGTAAGAGTTACTCCAGTCACCTGTAAATCAATTAACAAATCAATCAGTCAGAGAATCAATTAATTAGTGAACCATCAAAATTCATTCACCAATGAAGAATCAATGAGTCAATTAATCAATTAATATCAGTCAGCAGGCCAGTCAGTCAGTAAGTCTGGCTGGCTGTAGGTCAGTAAAACTCAGTCGATCTTTCTTATCTTCCGTCCGCAAGTGAGTCCAGGGCTCGACACTAACTTTTCAACTTACTAGCCAAAAGGCTAGTGATAACGTAAATGTTACCACAATTTCTGTTTGTTTAGTTGCAAAACTGACGAGTGGAAATCGAAAACCGCTGGCCAAAACTGAATTTCTACTGTTCTGTGACTAGTTGGCTACCGTTAGCGTCGAGCCCCGTGAGTCAGTGAAATGTTTAGCGTTCCCGTCGGTTAGTCAGTTATTGTTAACTAAGCGACTGACCAAACAGCCAAACTTATATGTTATGTATCTGCTTAATGATAGACTCAAATTACCATTCAAAAGAATTTACAACAGAAGGATAAAAAACTTGCTGAAATAATTAGCACAAGAAGTTTTATAACTTAACCAAAGTAAAGCGCGCGCTCTGAATGGTCAATTTAGCGTCCCCCATTTGCCCATGGGTGTACGCTGCTGACGTGAGCAAATGCAAAGACTATTTTTCCGCGCGCGCTTGTTTTTTCTGGTCACGTAAGATTTGTTAAATAAAAGGGAACTCTTTAGCTACAATGTGTTAATGTTATGTTATAAAACAATTGGTAAACACCAGAGCGTACACTATTGGGTTATGGATGCACTTGGCAGGTTTGCTAAGCACTCAAGAAGCTAGAGTCGCTCTCGGCTATCGCCTCGAGCGACTCTTACGCTTCTTTCGTGCTTAGCAACCTCCCGCGTGCATCCATAACTCAATAGTGTACGCTGTGGTGTTTACCATTTGTTAAAACTAACCTTGTCAAGTGGTATTGTCTTCATGACTTTGTACTTGTTGTCCAACTTGATAATGGCTGAGGTTGTCACCACCACAATGCGGTCAGCCACCTTAAATTTCATGTTCACCTGCAAACAGAATCACACAGTTAAGTCAAGAAAAGAAACTACCCAATAAATCAGGATTACAGATCTATGACAGGTTTTACAAAGAATATCGTCTGGGGTATGAATACTACAAAGTGACCAAAGTTACCTTCTTGGCAAAAGAAGAGAACAACACTTGTTCTCCTTTAGTCGTGAATCTGTTGACAACATTTCTTTTAAACACTTCCGACTGGGAGTTTTCTTCGGTCTGAGAGACAAAATATAACAACAAATAAGAGAGAAAAATAATGTGGCTACTCAAGGGTTTTCACATTTTCCCCGTTTTTTTTTTTTTTTTTTTTTTTTTACTAGAAATACTACCTAGCACAGAACTCGCCTTAAGAAAGTAATTGATAAACTAAAGCTTCGCAACTCCACTTAGAAATATCGATATCTCCCTACGAAACACTGAAAACAGATTGTTTCCTCAGTTACCTCCGCGAGGTAGTTTCCACGCCATCGTGTCTGTAGTGCCCAGTTTTTTCGCTTTCCTCCCAAGCAATCAAATGCTGCAGCTTTCAACATAACCTCGTCATGATCTTCATCTGGAATGCGTGATAACACCTTAAAGGCCCACCACCTTTGAGAAACACATAAAAATAAAATTCCAAAACCGAGCGTGAGAAATATATAACAACTACTGAGAAAAAATCGTTCGAGTCTAAATCTGTAAACAGCATTATTTGGGCGCAATAATCGATCGCTACTCAGGAAAGCATCCCAAGTTCCGACCGAAGAGCAAGGAAGAACAGAATCGAGAGCCTTCGCATGACTTAGTCTAACTTAAATCTAGGTGTGGATTGGGCGTCTGGACTAATTGCTTTCACACAATTTTCCCACATTTGTCTGCGTCTCTCATTAATTTCACCCAAGATTTTGCCAACACTTCAAGAAAAGAACAAGGAAAAAAATAACGACCAACTGCCTTGGTACCTTCTGGTCGATTCACGGAAATTTTCTGCATCATTTATCAAAGTTCGTCTCACCTTTCAAACATTTTCGTGGAGAAGGAGGAGAATTCCTGGCAAGCCAGAGGGGGGGTGGGTTGGGTGATGGACTTGCCATAGTCATTGCGCTGCTTACAGCCACTGCAAAGAGACGGAACAAACATATCTATTACCATAAATCCTCTAATAAGCCCCCCCCCCGAGCTTATTTATTTCAGGTAGTTTGGGAGGGGGGTGGCTTATTAGAGGGGAGGGGGCGGTTAAATAAAGGGGTAAGGCTTATTAATTTAGCCCGATGTTCACCACCAGGATACAATACGATACGATGTACCGTACTTATTCAAATATTGTTCTCATTTTACATTTTTTCATTTACAGAATTGTAATTTCGTATACCGTATTCTACTGTGGCCAACGTGATAACATCAATCAATCAATCACCATTATTAATCACCAATCAATCAATCACCATTATTAAATAACAAACTAAAATTGCAGTACTTGAATAAATTTACCGTATTTACAACCATGGAATGTTATTTTTAATTTTTTCTTTTTGGAGGGGAAGGGGTGGGAGGACTTAATAGAGGGGGGGCTTAAATTTATTCCTCTAAAGAGAGGGGGATCATTATAGGGGAGTGGCCTATTAGAGGGGGGGGCTTAAGAGGGAATTTACGATATATCAAAAATTACTTTCGAAAGTCTATGGATCAGGCTCTTTATCCACATCCCCAGTTGTCGGGACAATGTTCTGAATTTGTTTAGTAAAAGAAAATGGTAACACTTGGCTTTGAACAAATTCGCCAATTTTTTTCGGCAAAATAGCCAAATAACGGCTTGGTACATACATACATACATACAGAAACTTTATTTATCCTCGGATTTTAGATTAGCTTATAAGCTAGTATCTCCGATCCTAATTACTACTTTAAAATTACAGCAAGAACAGGTTAAAAGATAAAAATAATTCATAATATAATAATATAATAATCGTTAATATGATAATATGTGATATAAATGTAATATTAACAGAAATTGTGCGCTGACAGTTTGCTCTTAAATTCGCAATAGTCTACAGTTTTTCTACAGTGGTCAGGGAGGGAGTTCCAATACTTAACTGATGAATAACTAAAAGAATTTAGACCGTATGTGGTTGTAAACGGCTTAGGAAGTGATAAAATATTCGTGCCCCTTAGGGAGTAAGCAGTGGATCTTAGCTTGATTAGTTGTTTCAGATAGCACGGATATTTACCAAGATGGAGACAGTTGGTCGTTGACGAAGTTTGAATTAGGAACTGTTCTAACCTGTAGGCGTCTCGAAGTTGTAATACGAACTTTCTACGCTGGTATCTCTTAAAGTTATCCATAACCAAGTATATCGCACGAAGTTTCCTCGCACGCATTCTGGCCAGTCCACCTCGCCAGTGCTGTAAAATAAACCATCGAACAATAATAATCATTTAAATAGTAAGAAAAATTCCGGACCCACAACGCGTGTTATTCCGATTGGATGAAAAATTCCGTTTAGCCTTTTATCAGTGCTTGTAACCTGCACAACTTACACAACTTACACCTGTTGACTGTAAACTGCTCTTTACCTTCTGAAGAAATCGCACTAAGTTGGGCACAATCTCTGCTCGCATCTTCTCCAGCTCGAACACTGTCTTGGGTGTCCTGATAAACAGCTTGGTCCGACCGTATTTGACGTCAGAGGAAAAACCTGACTGGTTGATGATTTCACCGACACCGTCTTTGTCGATCCCTCTGTAGATAGGCCAAGTTTTGTCTACAAGCATTTTATACCTACCGTAAAATATTACAGGGGTTAAATCTTAGTGAATGTACTGGCTTTTGAACAGTACGACTACAATTTTAAGTTTGACAGGTTGACAAAAGTAGCACATTTGGTCTATTTAAGGTCCTGGTGTTGAATTTAAACTTGGAAACGTCCAAGATTTTTTTTTAGAGGAATTTTGTCGGCGCAAATTTTACTAAAACGCAATTTCGTTCATTGCCTCACCTTTGAAGGAATCGTTTGTAATGCATCCTGAAGGCAAATCCAGCTCGCCTCACTCGCAGATTCTCCATCAATCCAAGGTAATCCACCTACAACAAAGACAATGTCGGTAATCAGAAATGTGTTCTACTTCACCCCCTGTTATTTGTCAAAACAAACCATGTGACCTGCTCCACGAAACCTCTCTCCGTGTTCGTGGCGAACGAAAGTATTTTCAATTCCCCCCCCCCTCCCTGGATAGGATTCCACTTAATCAGTACTCGTCAGTTTGCCTGACAGCTTGATGACCAACTTGTTGTTTCCGATCTGTACTCCTGGACGGAGAGTAGTACTGCATGAGTGAAACCTAACGCCTCACCTCTCCAAATCAACTCAAGCCTATTGGTCACCCAGCTGTAGCTCATCCCAGTTTCCAAGTAGCATGAAGCGACTAGGAGTATTACTACTCCCTGCTGGAGTAGTAATATACCGCCTCCCGTTTAGCTCAATGGATAGAGCGCCAGACTGTTGTGCGGGAGGTCGAGGGTTCGAGTCCCGGCCGGACCAACAATCAGGGTCTTAAAATAATTGAGAAGAATTTGCTACCTTTCTGTAACATCAAGAAATGGTTAGATACTCTAGTCTTCTCCGATAGGGACGAATAAATGGAGGTCCCGTCTCCTGCAGGGTTGGGGTAGGAGACGTTAATTTCCCACACACGAGATTACTGTGTGATGGACGTCCTCCCCTGGGGTGGGATGGTGGGTTTATTGGGCCCGCAAGCTGTTGCGATGTCCCTGCCGGTTGGCGAAGCTAAATAAATCATAAATCTAAACCTAAATCGGAAGCCAGTCCATGGCAAGGTTACTCCCCCTACCCCAGCATTTCCTGAGGCTTCCCTGTCAATTTGCTAGTATCCATTTCTACTCCTGGGTGTCTCGCCCAACAAGACAAAACATTGACCCGGCCAGGTCTCGAACCAAGACCCCTTGACTCGGCCAGGTCTCGAGCCCAAACCTCTCGAGCCCAGACCTCTCCACCCGGAGTCTAGTGCTCTGATTGTCCAGCCAAATCATTAATTGCCTTCCAACTGATAAAAACAACAAGTAGGTTGGGCCTCATTCGTATTTCTGATTTTATGGCTTAGTTACCTGATGACCGACTCGTTTCTCGTCGAAAAGCGATGGCGACTTCACGTCATTTGGCTTGATGCATCGGACATAAAATGGTTTCTGAAATAGAAAAGAAGGAAGATTTTCAAATACATCAATCACATCCAATTTCGTTGAGGATTGCATCAGAGTAATGAGCACACACACAAAAAATACCTTTGCAGCTAGTTTCTCCACAAGAGCTATCATTGAACCTTTGAACAGGGCACCAGCCGTAGCAGGACGCTGGGTAACCTGTGGACAAAACCAGTTTCAAAATTTAATTCTTTTTGTGACAAATTGTGCAAGGTACCTTTACCGTATTACCTCCTAGGCATAATTTTAATCGAGCACCCCTGGTAGAATTTTCAATCCATAGAAACAAATAAAACACAAAGCAAAATACACGAAACAACTTTGCTTATAAAATGATTTCGCTCATTGGAAACTCGTCATTACCATCTGTAATTACACTTCCTGCGTGCATTAAAACGTTTCCCGTGCATTAAAACGTTTCCGGTGCATTAAAACTTTTCCGGTGCATTAAAACTTTTCCGGTACATTAAAACTTTTCCGGTGGGTAATTTTGGTAAGCTTGGATGATACAAGCAAGACAACTTGCGAGGTTTATTGACTTAGTATATAAAATTGACTTGAAACAAGTGGTGGTATATCACGCAGTTTTTTCCTTTAGTGTGCTTAATGTGCAAATTTGACGCAAGTGTGCCCCAGATTCTGTTAACTCTTCTCGTTTTTTGTCAATGTTCAAATTCAAAGATAAAAAAGCTCGGCACGAACCGAAACGACAATTTTTTTTCGATTGAGAGCACTTTATGAGAAGGGTTATATGTTTACAACGCGCAGAATAAATAGAGAAGATCACTCTTCGGTGTGCACAATAGATTTACGAGCTTTGCTTATCGTTTTCTTCTTTTTCTTTTTTTTTTTTGCATTTAATGACAAATTTAGAGAGCTTTCTAAATGGTCTCTCTTGATACATTTTAATTTCAGGATACCATTAACCAGTGGGGAAAAAAAAATCAGTGTCAGGGAACAACTGTAGTAAAAAATATATCCACAAGGGTGCAGTAACTACACTGAGGAATTTCAAGCAACAGCAAAGACGAAGATATAAAGAGAATTTTCATTTGGCACGCAATTACGTATCCATTGCTCCCACCACGCTGAGCGATTCAATATTGCCAATTGTGTCAGTTTACCTCTTAAGAGGGTTTTAATCTTCCATGCCTCAAAATTTCTAAAAAGTAATTACCAAGGGATTGCAATTTCCGAACGACTTGTACATTGCAAAACTGAGCGATGAGTTCTCGCAAATCTATCATTTTGTCTTTTCCTTAAGCAGTGTCAAAAACTTCAGTCATACAAACAACGAATCAGGTAACGAGGTTTATTAGAACTATATAAATATCGGAAAAAAGTCCGCCTAAATATTCAACTTCCAGAATTGAAACAAGCAGCCCTCCGCCAATGAATATTGCAAGGTCGCTTATGGGTGAAGACGCTGTCATTCCAAATCCGAAGAAATTACACAAAAACGTGAGCTGAGCTGTGACTATACCTCGAGTCTTAGAGCGTTCGTAAATTTTATCAATTTAAGATGCACTGACTAGCAATTTTAGTAACCAACCCCTTGAGCCGTACTCCTCGTTATGAAGTTTGTTTTTCAAAATGACAAATTTTAAACTTCCGACATGTTAAAGAGGTCTCTTACAAGGGCCAACCTCACGCTGACGCAAGTATATAAAATAAGGATGCAAAACAGCACTCCTTTTACAAGAGAGATTTTCGTAAATACAAGCAGAAGTGTTCGAGAACCTCCTCGAGAACGTTTGCGAGATCACTGCAATAGAAAGGCAAGCCCCCGCTACTATTTTGGCATACTTGAGTACAACGATGAATAACACACAGCCACCAAGCTGCATTAATCCCACAGCAGAAAAGATTGGAAAAACATCTTCTTATTTCCTCACATTTTTTGTTTCTATGATTGGAAATATCCTTATCGGAGTGATTGTCTTCAGGACGCCGACCATGAGAAAGCCCATCAACTTCTTCATCGTGAACATGGCCATGTCTGATCTGCTCTTCCCGTTGTTCCAGTTTCCACGGACTGTAACAGAGCTGTATGTCGACACTTGGATGATCAGAGGTCCTCTTGGCATGGCTTTGTGTAAAATAGTTCCATTTCTTGGAAATGTTTCTGCTCTCGTGTCGATTCAGAGCCTGGTGCTGATAGCAGTGGATCGATTTGGTGCAGTATTTTTTCCTCTCCGTTCCCCGCTCTTCAGTTCAAAGCTTTGCGGACTCCTCATTCTCGCTACTTGGGTTATCGCCATGCTTGTAATGTCGCCAGACATGTCCTCCCATAAACTAGTCGAGTCTCCAGAAGGGCTGGCGTGCAAGCGGCAGTGGGAAGAAACCTTCGGAGAATCTTTCTCGTTTAACAACTACATTCTAGCAATGTTCGCTGCATTCAGTTATGTTCCACTAATTGGGATTGCCATACTTTACATGGCGATTCTCTTGAAGCTTAGGTCCGAGTCTCACAATATTCGAGACGAGCAATCGGTCAACGCAGGAGAAATACGCGCAAAAAGGGAGCAAAATGTACTGAAAATGTCCATTGCGATCGTTTTGACATTTGCAATATGCTGGCTGCCACTCAGTATCTATTATGTAATGATCTTATTTTCACTGAACAGCTCCATGCTACGGTCTTGTGGCTTCCAATACTTTGACGCTATTGTATTTTTCGTGTGGCATTCAAACTGTGCTATAAACCCTTGCATCTGTTTTACTTACGCCGGAAATTTCCGTCAAGGTTTTAAAAATATCTTTAGTTGCTTTTTCTCCAGCCAACGGGTGTAATTAATCAACACAGGTGTACCCAGCTTCCGTTGATCTGAGAATACCGTTGTATTGCTCGACTAAAATACTCCAAAGCTTCTGTATTGCTAAGCAGCAGCCGAGATTGATTAATGAAATTGATTAAGGTTCGTTTTCCCTTGTTTGAGCGCAGTATCATTTCAGATCACAAAACTGTAGATCGGAGTACAAATTGTCATTTAACAGTAAAATGAGGTTGATTATATTATGCTCAATGAAAAAGCGTTAGTTAAACATGGACACGTGAACGTAATTTTGACTTTTCCTACAAGCATTTGAGATTTTCCAACCATTGTTTGAGCACCAAGTTTTTGTTGAAATTTTAAGAATTACTTTTATATATGTTAACTACATATATAAAAAAGCTTGCAAGAAGCTCTACTCTCTACGTATTCTACGTCGAGCCGGCGTTGACCAAGGTAGCATGTTAAAGGTCTGTACAAGCGCTGTTAGGTCTGTTATAGAGTACGCCGTACCAGTATGGCAATCCATTCCAGGTTATCTGTCTGACAAAATTGAATCCATAGAGAAAAGGGCGCCTAAGATAGTTTTCCCATGTGCCGATAGTTACTCAGAAGCCCCTCGGGTTAGCACGGGTGGAGACCCTTGCGTATAGAAGAGATAAGATATGTAAAGAGTATATGTGCAAAATGAAGGACTTAAACCACCCTCTCCATCCTCTTCTACCAACACGCTTAGACGATACCTGTCCCTATAACCTCAGGCACAAATCAGACCAGTTGTATCTTTACAGAAACGTTATTAACTGTAGAACGAAGCGCACCGAAGACTTTTTAACTTTTAAGTACACTGTTAAGCAACTATGGAAAACTTCATCGCATTGCTGAATTTCACGAAGGCATCGAGCTGCTTTGATCTTAACCCAACTTCCAGAAAAATATTTTTTCCTTGCTTATACAGCCTAACATTTCTACTTTCCATTGCTGGAAATGTTTTCATCGGAATAGTTGTCTACAAGACGAGAAACACGAGACGACCCGTCAACTTGTTCGTCGTAAACATGGCGATGTCTGATCTACTGCTTCAACTGTTCCTGGTACCGTTTATTGTAATAACTTTTTTTCGTGGCGACTCCTGGCCAATCAGTGGCCCTCTTGGTCAGGCCTTGTTCTGATAGCAGTGGATCGTTTTGGAGCTGTGGTATTTCCTCTCCGCTCCCCCACTAATCAGTCCAAAGCTATGCCCGTACTTCATTTTCACCACTGGATCATCGCTATGACTGTGCGTTGCCCAGAGCTGTTCATCTACAAACTTGGCCAGACTTCAGGGAGGTTAATGCGTGTGCGGCAGTGGAAAGACGCCTCTGGAGTGCCCTCATCCTTGAAATACTACACTCTAGCAATTATGGGCGTTCTTTTTTTATGTTTCTTTAGTTTTGATTATCACACTTTATTTTTCCCGGCATTCTTCTAAAACTCAAGTCCCAGAAATTGCTAGGTACGCGGCAATCGCTCAACGCAGGTGAACAACGAATAAGAATGGAGCGAAATGTTCTCAAAATGTCCATTGCCATCGTGTTGACATTTGCGGTATGCTGGCTGCCTTTCGCTGTGTACTGGTTCCTAATATTACTTTCATCAGGGAGCAAGATGATATCGTCTTGTGGCTTCCAATACTTCACTGCCGTCGCCTTTCTACTATCACAGTCATATTCTTCAATAAACCCTTGCATTTGTTTCATTTTTAGTGGAAATTACCGTTAAGGACTTAAGAAACTCCTCAACTGCTTCTCTACCAACCCTAGAACAAACCAAGTCACACCGTAAAATTCAGCAGTTCATTTTCATGTACAGACAGAGTTTCAGATTTAATAGTGCTTCGCAAATTCATCACCTGACATAAATCCGGCAGATGACTAACAGTTATCGAACCCGTGAAACGTCATCTGACAAGACTAGTGGGTCAGTTGGATGGTCACTCAGCGTTCCTAAAATTAAGTAAGGCAAATCTTTCAAGGCATGGATTCTCTGGTGACCATGATCGAGTATTTGTGTATCAAAAGAGCTAAGCATTTGATGGTTAGATGTTCGAAAACGTTTCGATTGTAAAAACCAAGCCTGAAGCATTTTGTAACAAATTTTAGGCACAATTACTTATAACACTGATTTAAAATTTAGATTTTTTCACCGTTTTTAGTACTGACTCGCGCTCAAAATGTTGCAAGCAACTCTCTTAATAGACTCATTCAGATTACACCATATCGAACTTACGCTTTATCAGTCTTAGCGTCCGCGCAATTCATCGGGTTATGATTTGTTGATTGCGTTTGTTCACAAGGTAATTACCTCTACCGAAATATACAATTTTCGATAACTTTATTCCGCATCCACATTTCATTTGATATCTTGGATCTTCACATCTGTTAGCAGTGAATACTTCAGGCTTATTGAATATTCCTTGATGAAGGATATCGCTTATCTTTTTTTGTAACCAAGACATCATTCTAATAAACCCCTTTATAGGATATTATTTAATTAATTTGATTTACAGAAGTGATCCCCGACTTTTACGTAGATGAAGTTGTTGCCTTTTTCATATTTGTTGGAGATTGATAAATTAAATCAGCAGTTTAAGTGAAAAAAAAAAAAAGCACCTACAGAAATCTGTATTTCTTGCAGACTTTTACATTAGGAAGGCGATTGATATGAAAATTTCGCGGTCGCATCGAAAGTGATCATTTAAAATGAAAGTACACAGGCCTGAAACGTTAAAAAAGTTAATAGTAACAATTTGCTATTTGTTTCACAAAATGACAGCTTAACACTTGGTCCAACAATGGCAACAAACTTAAAATTTTAGGACGTCCTGAAAACCAATCTGCTTATGCACCTGAATGGTAAATGTTAGAGCTTCCGTTAACTTTGACATTTTTATCCGGCGAATCTTTGTTGAATAAAGTTTTAGACCATACCTGCAATAAAGGCAGATTAAAACACAAATATCATCTTTCCAGTTCTTAAGCCTTAAAATCTCTGAAGAATTTGCGATTATTACATGTACTTTGACATTTTTTATCCCGCGAATATTTGTTAAATAAAGTTTTAGACCATACCTGCAACAAAGGCAGATTAAAACACAAATAACATCTTTTACATGTAGGCTGAAGAAAGCTGACCAAATCACCATCGTTACAATTATCATTTGATACTAGGAAGAAAAATGAAAAGTGACCCTGATCTTTTTACTGTTTCTTCTCTCTATCTGTTTCATGACCCCAGAAGGAAAAAAGCCTCGAGCCCACTGAACAAACAAACCTTTTCACTTAAGAGCGGTCAGCCTTCATTAAGAAACTAAAAGAAATCCATCTTTTTGCGTTGGCTTATTGACATCAATGTCACATTTAAAGTGTCTACTGTCGAATGACGATAACAAATATCAATTTGAAAAAGCTTCAAACGAAGTCCATCCAAGCACTGTTTTCACCAGAAAATTTAACATCGTCTTCACTCTAAAGAAATGACGGCAAATGAAGGTTTGGTTATTCTATAAAGTAATCGCCCACCACGATAGTCCGGCGACGCCTGTCCTCAAGAAATGGGTAATATTTTTTTCGGACAGCGAAAGTAATTAAGATTGAAGAGCATTCCCGCTCCACGAGACTTAAGAATTGAAGGTAAAGTTCTTGAACAAGACAGCCAAGATACATGGTAAAGGTAATTTTTGCAAACTTTACCTCCATGAAAGGCACACAACCATCGAGCTGCTCCCATTCTACAGAGGGGAGAGTCAGTCTCCCCATTGTCTATTGTCTGTTCTTTCTTGCTTCGTTTGTTGGTAATATCTTCATTTTCATAACTGTCTTCTAGAAGAAAACCATAAGAAAACCGAACAACTTCTTCATTGTAAACATGGCCGTGTCCGATCTGGTTTATTCCATCATGGTATTTCCAGGGATTTCAACGAGGTTGTATTTCGACAACTGGTTAATCAGTAGCGGTCTTGGAGGGGCTTTGTGCAAGCTGGTTCCCTTCTTCTCGAGTGTTTCCATCTATGTGTCTACACAGAGTCTAGTTCTGATAGCAGTAGATAGATTTGGAGCTGTGGTATTCCCTCTCCGTTCCCCGCTGATTAGTTTAAAGATGTGCCGATTCTTTATTCCTAGCACCTGGATCGTCGCAATGATCCTCCAGACTCCAGACTTATTTCAACGAAAACTTGTTCAACATGATCCAAGAAGGTTGGCGTGTGCGTGGGAATTAAACGAAACCTTTGAAAGGTTGCTATCCATCAAAAACTACAGACTTGGTCTATATATTGTATTCTTTTATTTCCCATTTATTTTGATTACCATTCTTTACATTATCATCATTTTACGGCTCAAGTCGCAAAAGATTCCAGGTGAGCAGTCATTCAGTGCAAGAGAACGTTCAGCAAGGGAGCGAAACGTTCTAAAAATGTCTGTTGCAATCGTGTTAGTGTTTTTGATATGCTGGATTCCTTTCAGTATCTACTGGTCGCTACTCTTGTTTTCATCGAACAGCACCATGATATCGTCTTGCGGCTTCAAATTTTTTGCGTTCATTGCTTTCTTACTGGTTCTCGCATACGGCGCTATAAATCCTTGGATCTGTTTTATTTTTTGCGCACATTATCGACAATGGCTAAAGAATCTCTTCAGCTGTTGTTTGCCTCGCAGACCTCAAGGTCAGTAAAGCTACATTACAGTCCCTCCGTGTTGACAGACCAAGACACACCGACAGCGGTTTTGCTTAATTTTGCTCTATGATTGGTCCGAAAGAAAACTTGTGCCACTCTCTCAACCAATCAGGTGCAAAACTACACCCAATCACGACTTGGCCGCGCGCCTTTACCCGCGTTTTAGGTAGCTGGCTTGAGTTCACTTTCTGCTTACAATCTGATTTTACAATACTCAATCGAAAACATTCTCTGCATCGTTCTTTCGATTTACCAATCTTTTCAGTTTTTACGAGTCAAGAGTGCCGTGCAAATTTCACTGAAATTAGCTGGTAATAGAACATTAGTGTGAATCTGTTCGGTTAAATGTTTTATACCACAATGCAAGTCGATAGCAGCTTTCATCGACTGGAGATTTCGCTTCACGATGTCAATTCAAATCGACGACAAGTCCGCCCTTACCCTAACAGAGTTCGGAAATTCTCCGAGGTATCACGAAGACTTCCGAAAAAGGACGAGATTGGAGATTTAACGAGCTGTGAACATGTAATTATCACTGTAGCACATACTTATCACGAAGTACGGTAATGAAGGAAATACGGTTAGAGCATCCGACTAGATCACGGAGGGTCGTGGGTTCAAATCCCATCTGGAAACTCGATTTTTCTCTTATATTAAATAAATAATTATGCTTAATCCTGGACTGCATTTAATCTGGTGCAAGTGCTTGAACTTGCGGAAGAAAACACTAGTGAAGTTGGTTTTCAATATTGTAGCTGTAATACTAACATCACTCCTGATTGGATCAAAAACTGGTCCGTGTTCGCGATAAAAGTAACTTGTCGTCTCCTAGAGAGATTGGTTGTTTTTAGCATTTAGCCAGATAACCCTTAATGACCCCTAATTCATCAAACAGCACGTTTCAAAAAGGTTTCACTGTCGTAAACTGAGTAAAAGGCGACAGCTGGCTACCATACCTTTGTAATGTCTTCTTTTCCTTCTGGCCACATATCTTGGAGAATTTTGTGCGAGCTGTTCAAAAAGGTAAAACACACAGCAACGTTGATTATTTCCGAGTTGGTCATTCCAATCAAAATCCTAGCAGACAATCACTGTGAAAAGTTAAGTTGTTTAGGACAGTCGAATAATCTTTGCGTACGAATATTGTAAGCCGGAGCGCGAAAGCAATGAAAGAACTCACACCTTTCTCGCTCACTTCACCCACAGGAAAAAAAAAAAACACCACTATGAACGAGTTACATTTCTCCTCTTGACAATTATTTGAATGCGCTGCAAAAAGCTACAAAACTGCAAAACTATGAGGCGTGGGACAAATTTTAATAAACCAATACATATACCTGTTGAATAGGAGTCGTTTGAAGTCTTGATACAAATTATCCTTGTTTTTGTCCAAGAATCCTACAACTGAGTATCTGTAAATGAAAAAAAAGGGGAAAAAAAAAGCAGAATGACCAATCAATAAAGGAAGATCTCTTCATCAAATAATTCGCACAGGTATTTAAATCAACTTCCCCCCGATTTTCTTGTTTTAATACTTCTCCGTGGAAAATGAACGATGGTGTATACAGCCTTTCACTCCCATGGGTGTTAGTCTGCCCCAGGCGCTCAGTTAGTATAATGAACAGCGCGGTAATAGAGGAGGAGTAATAAACTAGGGAGGTTTGGGTCGATTTGGTTTTATCAACTAAGTTGGTGTTTTAAATTAGCTACCACAGAGAGCTCAAAAGCTGACCTTTTGAGCGTTAGCCCTTCGTCATTCGTTCTGACGAAGGGCTAAGGTTCGAAACGTCAGCTGTTAAACTCTTTACGGTGGCCAGTTTACATTCAACTTATTTGATAAAACTAAATTACCTTGTTACCGCCACCGACGCAGCACCACAGTTTCTTTAGAAACTTCCCCATTATAGGTTTGGGACGAGTCGCGTTTTCGTTCTGCCGCTATTATCGCACCGTTGAATATTTCGCTCCGTTTACTAACTGAACGCTTTGGAACATGCTACAGGAGAGACTAACAAGGAATTCATCCTTCCCCTATCAATATCATGTGAAGCAGAAAAACGACTTTTTTTACAACACCAAATTCACATAGTCAAACTCAGTTGTAAGAACACATGGCAGACAGTGAGGAGAATCGATATCTGAATCTAAGGAGAGAAAGGATTGGAGAGGCTATCAAAAACAAAACAGAAGATGAGCTTCTGTTTACAAATAAGTTATCAATCTTTTGATCATCTTTTAATACGCCTACGTTTAGCCCTGACTTACATTACATCTCCTGCATAATGTTTGATGCAGAAATCCTTGTGAAATTCCATTGATTTGTCTGTGGGGTCGGTCTGGAATAAAATAGGTTGAAAACAGGCAGGTCTCAACAAAAGCAAATGAGAAAATGCTAGAAGGTGCCCTGTGTCCACCTCTTTTAAATATTGTTATTTTAGTGCTGGACCAAGCAGTGATTCACATGGTGCAACCTGGATTGTAGATAATGGTGAGGTGTCTAGGAAATAGATATATGCTATGTCTAAAAAAAACTTCTGTGTATGGGTGTGCCGGTAAGTTTTGTCCACTTAACCACAATCCAATTCCAAATAATTCAACTCAGAATTTCAGAAAAAAAGTTTTCGTCCTCAATTAGGTGTTGCAAGGTGCGGGGAGCATTTGAAAATAGAGCCTATTTTCAATTCATTCCAACCCACAGCTTATTTCCTTCTAATGTCATCTCACCAGCCTGCTTCTGTAGTGGTTGTGTTTTCCCAACTTTTGGTCCATGGTTTGCAACAACATCTTTAAGAAAAGGAACAACAGGAATTAGGACCACTCTTAGATATCCTGAGTATAATTTACTAAAAAAATTACTTATCATTTTTGGAAGACAGTGGAAGCTCTAGGAGTTGATTACATCTCAGCCTAATCAATGGTACCTCTTCTATAAGGGTACTAGGGCTCGACACTAACGGTAGCCAACTAGCTATAGACTAATAGAAACGCAGTTTTGGCTGGTGGTTTTTGATTTCCACTTGCCAGTTTGGTTAGTAAACAAACTGCAATTGTCGTAACATCTAAGGTTATCACTATAGCCACTTGGCTAGTAAGTTGAAAAGTTAGTTTCGAGTCCTGGGTACTCTCTTTAAGTTTTGCACAATCCCCTCAACAGTGACTTTGAAGACCTTGCTTGCTTTTACTTATTTTCTCTTGATTTCTTGATAAGATCCTCTATTGTCTAACGTTCATTACAGCCTGACCAAACAATATCGTTCTCTCATTCTATCTCGGAAATAGAGCACATACCTCATCAGATACTTTACCAATGTTCCTGCATCCCTCATCCATGATTGACAAAATGCCTTTGTGGTTTTGCTCAATCAGGTCACAGATGATCTTGTTGTTGAAGTATTCAATCTGCAATTGTATTAATAAAATCCAAGCAACTCAACACTCTCACATCATTATACGTAGATTTTTTCTCTGTCTATCAATAATTGACATAACATTGGTTTTGCTCAGTCAGGTCTCAGATGGTCTTGTTTTTGAAGTATTCAATCTACGACTGTACAATAGAATCCAGGCAACCTAACTTTCTTGCATTATTATGTAGACTTTTTTCTCCGTTGATAAATAATTGATATGGCATTTTCTGAGCACGACAACTACATACCTCCTCCCACTGGATTCCTTCTCTCTGATATTCCTCTTGTTCTTGTTTCAACACAAGCTCAATAAACAACTGTTGAAGTTTCTCATTGCAGTAGTTGATGCAGAGCTGTTCAAAGCTGTTGTTGTCAAAGATCTCAAAGCCATAGATGTCAAGCACTCCAATCACTGTACACTTTCCGTGAGCCACTTGATCCCGCAGTTCAATCACATCATTAATACGTCCTACAATCCACGAGAATAGGCGATCGTACATGGCCTGAAAGAAAAAGAACAACATCCACCAATACAAAAATGAGCAAACTTAAGGTGTCTCAAGGCAATTAATGACAATGGCTTCATGAACCACCACTGGACCAGCCCAGCCTCGGCCTCAAATACAGGTAATAGGGCCTAAATAAAATGACTACTTATGCATGGATATAGATTCTGTCAGTGGTATTTCTTGGATTCAGTACAACATAGAAAGTTACCTTCTCTATAGATTAACTTACACAACAGTTCCAACAAAAATAAGCCTGCAATACATGTAAATTATACCTTAGCAAGTGCATCACGCCCGTGAGATGCATCCTTCGCATGGTGTCCTTTGTCCACCACTTCAGATCTGGCTGCAACCACACGGTAACACAAGGCCTTTTCCACTTGCCTTGGCTCAGTTCCCAAGAGAAATGCAATGATGTTGAGTTTTTCATCATTCTTAATGGATGCTTGTTCTTTATCATCATCAACAAACTCTAAGTTTCCCTGCAGAAAGAAAAACAGATAGGGTGAGCCTTTTTTTAATTCTGTCATTTCCTACCACACTATATCTATTTAAAACAGGAACTCACTAAATGAAGAATTGCTGCAACAATTTTCCATATTGTCGTCTTTTCTTCTGCAGAGAAGCCCACAGATGTCATAGCTTCACCATTAACTTTGTAATCCATTGTGTCATTAATTGCCTTGACCTGTAAGAGCATTAAAAACTTGTAAGACTGAAACTGAAATGGAACAAAATAATAAAATACATGTACTGAGCAGACATAATAATCATTACTCAATTTCATGAAAAATCCTGACTGGCTGGTAAAGCAAACAACCTGGTAAATTACAAGCATATAATTTATTACTTGTACACCGGGGCACAGTTATTCAAAGAGCAGATGATGCTATCCAGTAGATGAATCATCATCATCCAGGGGATTAGTGCTACCGAACCATACCACACTATCCAACAGATAGTCGCTGATTGATCTAGTGGATAATCATTAGCCTTATTCACCCTTCAAACAACCAGAGCCTGTACTCTTTTAAATCAAGAGCTCTGGGTCACAAGTCAAGCATTTTAACCAACTAGACTAATAATAATGTAATGTGACAGATACAATAGGCTCAAGCTAAGTATATACAAGTAAAAAATTCTCTTTAAGACCTGTGTGCATCCTCCTTGATTGGCAAAGTGATAAACTTCAGCTTTCTCTTCTAGATACAATTCCTTTAGGGTCTCAGGAGGTGCTCCATTGAGTAACTAGTAAAAAGCAAATTGCTACCATTAATGATAGCTGGTGAACTGAAAAAAAAGTTGATATTAATCAAGTATTCACAAAAACCAGCATGTAAATGCCTCAACCTTGAATGAGAAACTGTCTACAATCCTGTGTCAAGATGTTGTGGACCAAGACTCCATGAGAGTCTGCTGATTGTCTAGCTAATTCATCTCTCATAAAAGAAATAGCTCAAATTACACAATCACTAACAACCTACAACTGTAGCTTATCTTGTAGGCTGTAAATTCAGAAGGATCTTCTGTAAAAAAGATATACATAGAATCAGCAAACAATGGCTTTCACTTTTACAAACCTGATAGAATGAATGGAAGTTTCTCTCTCCCTCTTGTTGTTTAACAACTCTAGACTGAAAAAGAAAGACAAACAGGAATTTGAAAGTCTTGAGTAAAATTGAATTCAGGCTTCAGGGAATAAAAACACCCAGACACCAATTTCAAGCAGTGTTTGTGATGAGTGTCTCCTTTTAAACCCTCCTCATGAACCTTTTCACAAAAAACATATCACGCAAAGGTTTTCTAGGGTTGAATACACCATGCAAATTTTAGTTTAATACCTTCTATGAAATTTTCCATACCCAAACCCAACTCTGATTCAATTAAATTTCAAAGAGCAGAAATGATAATTTTCTGGAACCATACATTCTTTAATTTTAAAGAAGAATTTCTGTCTAACAAATGTTTGACACAGATAAAAAATACCATAAATTAAAGTATTGTCAACTAAATGTTTCCGTTAATAATGATTAAAATGTGAACATCTTCAAACCTTTTCTAAAAGGTAATTAAAAATGTGTCCTCCAACAGGATCTCCCTTGAAGTCAAAGTCAATGTCCATGTATTTTCCAAATCTACTGGAATTATCATTTCTGTTTGTTCGAGCATTGCCAAAACTCTCTAAAATAGCATTGGACTTTAAGAGAATGTTCTTAACCCTGTTGAGATAAACAGTATAATTTGTGGTTATCATATCACTCAATACATGCCTCATATGCATGACAACAGGGTTTTCATACAGAAATGTGATAGCTAGCAAAAGAGTAGCATGTTACAAGTGAAGAATATTCTACTCCCTGGTGCTGCTTCACAAGCATCTCACAGGTTTCTTGAGAAGTTTTTGAGAGTTAAGACTGCCTGCTTTGCTCGCCTGGGGGAGTTAGCTAACTGGAGAGGTGTATTAGGTGTCTGGAGAGACCAGACACCTAATAGACAGACCTCACCTCTCCTTTGTGAGAAGCCCACCAGCACCTCTGCACAAAAAATAGCTCAGACTATCAAAATTTAGCCATGAAAAACATTCTGCATTGTAGACAAAGATTTCCCCAATCTCTGTTGCCTAAAAAAACACACTATGGCTATGATGTTAGAGTAACAAATTAGTGGTTAGCTATTTTTCTGCCTGTTCAGTCTGCCAGCTAATTCAACTTATGTGCATGAACATGTAATTTTCACAAACAACTAAAAGTTTGATTGAGCTCTTCATGCTAATAAAAAAAAACTGATCTCCTTGGTGACCTAATCAAAATGCGCTGCAAATGATAAATCAGAAAATTGCTTACTTTTCCACCTCAGACTGTTTTGACACATTAGTGACGGCAGCAATATACTTCATGATAATTTTAGAAGCCTCTGTTTTCCCTGCACCACTTTCACCTGTTAGAAAAATTAATATGAAAATCAGTAGTATCAAATGTGTTATAAAATTTATCATCATAATTCCTAACTACTTGTGCAGAGAGTAATACAATCTATCCAAACCCCCCAAATGATATTATGGTATTGGATTTAATTAATCTGGTGATTTAGATGCATGCCCTCTATCCAGTCACTCTCTGAATCTTGACTTGGTGGTCCCATGCTTTAACCCTGGGTCATATCTCTAACCTTTTTGTACTCGAGATCTCATTAGTAATTCTCTTTGCTGTCAGTCACATACTTCTTATGATGTTAGTTTGGAGAATTTGATACTCAGTGGTGATACTCATTATTAATTTGCTTTGATATTGTCTAATGAAATTGTAAGAAAAACTTCTGTCTTGGTCATTCATGGGAGTTGAAGTGTTGACAAAGAGCCAGCTTAGGTCAATGGCTCCTGCCAGTTTAATAATTGCTTAATTAATTAAAGCCACTAAGAATTTATTTAGAGGATATATCTTCAGTAGTTTACTTATACTGGTCCTGAAAAACCCCTTGGGGTTATAGTCCGATTCTTTTTAAAATATTTAATATTCATCTTTTCCTCAAAGAAAAGGAGTATTAATAGTGATTTGATTACCTTGAATCATAGTTAGTAGAGGTCTTCAAACATATTGTTATTCACCCGAATGAGAATGACTAATGTAGGAACTTGGATTGATTGATTGGTTTATATTAATAAAGAAAGGAGACTAGAAAGTAGAAAAAAAAATTTATCTGATTTAAATTAGGATTCATTTCTTCCGACAGAGACAAATAGAAATTGCTGATCTCATGTGAAATCTTTCTTAAAAAAGATGATTTCTTTCCTCAGATTCTTAAATTAGTTTCAGCATAATTAACTTCTGTCTATGGAAGATTAGTGTGTGCCTCATTAAATCAGCAATGACTTGTGAAGAAGAGAGTGTGAAAAAAGGGGAATATGGGAAAAGTACTACTATTCCTGTTTGATTATTTCAGGATCAATTTATTTTGACAGAGCCACATCAAAATGTTTTTGGTGACCTCAACTGCAATTCTTATTAATAAAGATTTAGAAATGCAAAGACTAGCAAAAACTAACGATAAAAACCGACGTTTCAGTGTCATCATGACGCCATTGCAAAGCGATTCGATTGGTGCAAAAGTATTTGTTTAATTAGCTCGTAACATATTTATGCTAATTTAGTGTTACACCTTGCCACAAACTTCATTTTTTATTTCTCCTTGACAATGGCGTCATGATGACACCGAAACGTCGGGTTTTATCGTTAGTTTTTGCTAGTCCTTTCAACTGTAATTGTTTTGAAAAGAGATGACATGTCAAAGATTGTTGACAATGAAACAGTTAACAAAAGTTATCTTGAGAAATGACAGCTCAAAATTTTATTAATTTAACTATTTTGCTATTTCATTTAGGAACCAACATTGAAAAGCTCACAAAGATAGAGAACCCAGGAACTTTCTCGCTTAAATTTTAGATCAGCAAGGCCTTTGTATATCTATTAAATACCTAAAGAATCCCACACAAAAGAATTAACAAAATGTCTTCAAATGACGTCAGCCAGATTAGATCTAAAAAATTCAGAAACCGAAGAATTTAAACAGTTTCAATGTAACTTTTCTTTTTCCCTATGTGGGAAAATTGCTAACTTTTATTTTACAATAAATTCTTTGCAAAGATCAAGCCTGAAATAAATCAACCATTGGCGTTTTACAGCCCTACGAAAATTAACAAAACATTACTATGTTGAGGTATAATGTATGCTAAAGGCTCCCAGACGTCATTAAGAACACAACAAAATATTTAGAATTTATTATTCTTAGCTACGACACAAGTAAGAGGCTTTCAAATTCCATTCAATTAAATTTTCAGTTGAAAAAACTCCACCTCTCGTTCCGAAAGCGCTTCGATACATATGTTTTCAGTTTATTCGGAAGTTACTAGGTTTCAAATCTGCATAAATTTATGAGTCCCATATCGCTAACTCGACCTCGATGCACTATAGCGTTACATAGCGCAACAAACTCACCAGAAATTACGATACAAGTGTCTTCTGACCGCCTTTTCATCGTTCGGTAAGCTGCATCTGCCAAGGCAAAAATATGCGGTGGTCTCTCGTATAGTTCTCGCATCTTGTATTCTTGAATTTTATCGTTTCCAAAGATACTCAAAGTCTTGTACGGGTTTACTGACACAAGCACTTCTCCAATGTACGTGTAAATTCGCTCTTTATGAAAACGTAGTTTGAGGTTGCCCATGAAGGCATCTTTAGTGATCTCGTCCAAAAGGACAAAATCCCCTTTGCCATACTCCAAGCTCTCCTGCTCGGCCATACTTGTCGAAAGAAAACAAAAATTAGGGAAGATGCGAAGCTTTTAGGAATAAGATTTGCTTTGTATTTTCTATCGAGGGTTATGGTTGGCCGAGAAAATCCCTTAGCCAATCACAGATACTGATCTATTATAGTAGTGACCCGGCAAAGTGGGCGGGAAACTTCGAAACGTGATGAAAACAAGTAGTCAACTTATAAAATTAGACGTCTTCGTTTCCGGTCAAATTTTGGGCACCCCTTTTCCGACGACTAAAAAGAATTAGTGAATCACGTATATTTATGACAAAAACATGCAAAAGGCATTTTTTTATAAATCAGGTGTCTGCTTGAAGTTATTTTTTTACTTTTTATGATTACCGCTTCGATCAGTTCATGCCATAGATATAATTACGGGTACAATATATATATTATGGGTATAACGCCTAAAAAGGCTATTTCAAGGTTTTGTCAGGATCTGGACACTATATTACCTGTTCCCATATAATCGGAACTACTTTCTATATTTAACCTTCAGTAAATCTCTTATGGTAATTTTTCCGCATTTCATAATTACATTTTTTATATATGGCCTCTGACCAAAGGTGTCTCATATTCTTTGAATAACATTCCACTTATTCTTTGCGACGCAAATCAAGCGACAAAATAGCGAAAACATTTTAATCTCCACTGCGACATAAACAGTTTTAGTAAAACCTTGCATTAGTTCGGGCCTTTAAACGTGACACGAAGTAAAATTTTTCTGTGCCTTCTCAGATGTGCGACGAATTACCTAATTTTCAGTTTCCAGGATTATTTTTTATAAAGGCATAAAAATGTGAAAATTTGGGCGTAGTCAACTGCGCATTTTCTTTGTGGGAGGCAGTGAAGGGGTGGGGGGGGGGGTGGGGGAAGTTTTTGCAACTTCTTCTGTGAGTAGTATAACAGTGGTAAATTTCGCGCGCAGCAACGGATACTCAAATTAAAAGCATTCTGCATTGTTTCTTGGATTTTTCAGTAACCATGAACTGTCACGAGTTCGTGACTGTTTTCCTTTTATCTGTTGTGGAGGGTGTCTGCTCTTTCTTTTTCGTTTTCATCGGTTGTGGTTCAACCATAAGCTGGCTGGGGCAAGAAACAGGACCAAACGTTTTAAGCATATCTTTGTGCTTTGGTTTTACGAGTGCTTTTTTGGCGAACATTTCGACTTATTTTGGCGGTGGGTTCTTCAATCCTGCAATCACCATTGCTTTAGCGGCAAACAGAAGTATATCACCAAAGAGGGCTTTGTGCTTTGTATGGGCACCGCTCATTGGCGGTAAGAAATTATTATTTTTTACTCGCATGGAAACCACTGCCAACTTTAGTTTGGTATGAGTGGTTTTCTTTCTGATCAAGTCTTAGGCCGTTTGGATAAATGTACAAATTCAGAAAGAAAATGAAAGCATCCTATTTTTTCATCTCTAAGTGACTAGCTTGTGGCTCTCTCGGTTTGAATTTGTACCGAAACTTTCGGCTCCGAAAACCTTACCTTGCCACGGTTGTAGGCGTTAATTCGTATCTAGACCTCGCTATTATCTCTGCCAGTTTGGAAAATTTCCTGTTTGCGCTAAAATAATACAGGAGATTACTAATGACAGTTAAAAATTGTTTTAGATTGATTAAGCTGGTTCAAAACCCTCCTTTATGGTAATTTTAGTAGCAGCAATAGACCGGTTCACGCTCTTGAGTGCATGCTGGGTAATTAGGGCAAGCAAATCCAAAATGGCGGACACGCTCGGCTACACTCTTTTGCTTGATCTGAATACTTAATGAATATCGGCTTTGTTTCAGAACTGGTCGCAATTTTTAGTATTGACAGTTCAAGATAAAAGTCACAGCTACATTTTGAGCTCTGTATTTTCGATTTTAATGCGTCAAAAAATAAGATATATAATGGTTAACTACCGATGTTGTGTTGGAGGTTGTAACAACGACTCAAGATATCCAAAAAAGATAGTGAAACGGTCACATGTCGAAAATCTTCGCTGGCATTTTATTCCGAAGGATCCAAAGAAAAGAGCCCAATGGATTGCCAGCATATCCAAAGGACTTGTTGGATTCGAACCCGGCAACTACAAGACTGTTTGTTCGAATCACTTTCAATATGGAAAGCCAACGTACTCCTCACCAACTCCAACTTTGTATATGGTGCCAAGTGACTCTAACAAACCTTCACCCAAGAAAAGAAAGCTTGTGGCAAGACACGAAGTTGTCTCTACTGCTGAGGCATCCAATAACTCAAGCTTCAAAGAAGAAGGAACTCAATGCTTGATAATAAATCCGCTAACATACGGAAGTATGAAGTTTGCTGATTTAACAACAGAGCAAGATGTCCAGCGTTTCACTGGATTCCCTAACGTAGAAACATTTCAATTGATGTTTAATACACTCTTTGAAAAAGCCATGTGTATGCACTACTGGAAAGGAGACAAAGAAAGTGCTTTGAAGGACACCACCAAGCCCAGGTCAAATAATGTACAGAGAGCTCTAACCTTGGAGCAAGAGTTTTTGCTAACCATGATGCGAATCAAGCTAGGACTCTTTGTATTTGATCTGGCTTTAAGGTTCAAAGTTTCCGAGGCGACTGTCAGCTCTGTCTTTACCACTTGGGTTAAGCTGATGTCTAAAGAATTAAAGTGGATGATTTCCTGGCCAGATAGGTATTTAATTCAAAGAAATATGCCTGATATGTTTCGACGATATTACAGAAAGTGTAGAGTCATCATTGACTGCACAGAACTATTCTCTGAAACCCCATCAAGCTTAGAGAATGCGGCAATGTGTTGGTCAAATTACAAACAACACTACACGTTAAAGTTTTTGATAGGGATAACACCAAATGGCCACATATCATTTGTCTCTGAGACCTTCAGTGGGAGGTCATCTGATGTTTTTATTGTAGAAAACAGTGGTTTCTTAAACTATCTTCAGCCACATGACCAAGTTATGGCAGACAGGGGATTCAAGATTCATGACCTGTTAGCATACTACCAATGTTCTCTAACAATTCCACCCTCCAAGCATTCCAATCTCCAGATGTCAGGTGCTGATGTTAGGAACACATCACTTATTGCTAATGTACGGATTTATGTCAAGCAGGCTATCAAGCGAATTAAAGACTTTGCTATGTTAAAGCAAGAAATTCCCATTAGCATTCTTTCCCATTTGGATGACATAATCATCATTTGTGCAGCAATATGTAATATGAAAAAGCCTTTGAGTACATAGATTTCATTTCATCAATTATGTTTGCATTTTGTACCAGTCCAAAATGTTCCCATTCAATTTTCTCACAGGTTATAAGCTATGGTAGTCAAGTTTATTTACACATCTTCTAGAATACAATTCCTTTATGGAATTACACAAACATGTTTGTATATAGCTACAACAATGTTCAAACAATAACTTTGAAACTTTAGTAATACTAAATACTATAATGTTTTGGTTTCATCCGCACTATTTTGTACTATTTAGTAGTTTGTTGAGGTCATATTGCTTCCACTCTATAATTTTAATCATTATCTATTGCTTGTTCATTGCAAAATCTGCAAATGAATGTTGATTCTTGTTCAAAATTTGAGCAGGCCCAGTGAAACCATAGCATACAACATTCACACTGAACACTGTTTTCATCATCACATTCAATTTCATCTGGCTCAAGACAGGGTTTTTCACAGACAGCACAATAATAAATAGGCCTAGTACCTAGCAACACCCTAGCAACATAAGTCTTGAAAAAAATTGTTAGATTTGGTATGATATCTTGCCATAGTTTTAAATCAAACTCAATAATTTCAATATGAGCACCACTAAGTGGAGTCCAAACAACAAAAAAGGTTTTAGGACATCCTGTTAGGGCCATTTGTCCTTGTATCTGGTAATAATAACTGTGGGTTCTCTTGAGCATGATATTCCCATTCACTAATTCTAGATAAGTTGTATTGTTCCAATGCTCATCAAATTTCATGTCTGCAAGTGAGTATGGACATTTATACTCAATACAAGAATGACCACAGCAATCGCAGTGAAAAATACCATCTGGGATAGCTCCCACAAAAGGGTAAGTTTTAGATATAAACAAGCCACAAGTCTGAAGCTTTGCATTTTTGTGTTTTTTGGATTCTTGTGCAAAGAATGATGCAGCAGCATCTCTCTCATGTTCTCTTCCCCATTTAATGGCAGGTATCATTGACAGATCGGTACAATCTAAAATTCGCTCAAGAAGAGGTGTTACTTTGCAATTTGGCTTTCTTTTTCTAAGAATTGTTTTTGTCTTTGTGTATACTTCATGAAAATGAGATGCAGTTATTCTACCTTTTCTTTGCTCTTTCCATATACTGGAGTTAGCCTGATCCCTTGTGGCCTTTTCTAATTCTTTAATGCTACTGTCATTGAAAGATAATTGTTCCAGAAATTGTCTCACTAATTCATCAGCATCTACACCATTGTTTTTAGAGGATATATCATCAGCTATAATTTGTAGTGATGGGGGAACATCATCAGAAGTTGGTGGTGCATATGAAATATGGATGACAGCATCAGGATTTATGTTTCGAAGAGAAGCTAGAAACTTTTGCTTGCTTTCTTCGGTAACAACCCTCAAGGATTCTGGCCGAGGATCAAAGTTCTGTTTTTCCTTGCTATTAATAGCATAACTTGGGTTTTCTTTGACTACCTTGTGGCTTTGGAACACCATGTCCTTTAATTTCATGGGTTGGATGTCTTTCTTGCTAGTATTATTCCACACACATGCCTTATCTGTGCAGGAAGGATCTGTGAAACCTTTCTGGTTGGCAAACTCAACTTTATATAAAAGGGCTATGACATGATTACAGCACTGACTGTATCCAGCTGTACAGCTACAATATGCCCCAAGAATTTCACCGGGAGATTTACAAATTATCCACACTTTATGAGGTTCTTCGCGAATTCTTTGAGATGGAGTGACAGATGCAAACAACAGAACTTTGTCTTGTCCATGAATTGTTTTTGAGTATACAGTGTGCACAAAACCACTTTTAAAGTATGAATACGCTTTTCTGATTTTATATTGACCAATATAGTCAGTGTCGAAAGCTTTTTTTCCAAGTATAAACGAGAATATTTGACCAATGTTTGTATGCGGCCACTTTGTTACACAGTCCTCCCAATCGACCATGGATAACGGATCCTTTATACCGCATGTGCGTAGTAGTTCTACATGTTCATTTTGTAGTGACTTGGCTTGGCTTTCGGCCGAATCTCGAATAGGCGTTTTATGTTCAAAAGCTACCAAAGCACGAGCAGCAAGATCCGAGTGTGTCCCTCCAGAGGGCAAACCTCGCTGTTTAAGATAAAACTGCAATTCCCCACATGAAAGTTCCAAAAAATCTTCGAGGTGCGTGGCCATGATCGTGTTGTTGGGATATTGAACTGTCAACGACTTTTGAGCGAGATGGCAATAACATAAAGAGCTCAAAATGTAGCTGTGACTTCTATATTGAACTATAAGTATTCAGATCGAGCAAAAGAGTGTTGTTCGTATCCGCCATTTTGGATTTGCTTGCCCTAATTACCCAGCATGCACTCAAGAGCGTGAACCGGTCTATATTTAAACTTTGATCTGCCGGAATTTCTCGAACACCAATAGTACAGATGCAAGGTATAAGATAGCCATGGCATCCCGAAGACAAAAATGCCCCCCAAAAAGGTCTGAACAGTAACTGCTTTGCGCTTTTTGAGCGCAAACTGTTTTAAGAAATCAGAGGCCTTTTTCTTCCAGAATAGTGCTTCTCGGTCTTATTTTTACAATTCAATCTTTACGACTTGTCAATTTGTGATGAAGAATTGCTTAAGTTTCTTCTTTGAGAACATCCATTGTACCCTTTTGATTGCAGCTGTTTCTGGTGCAGGTCTCCTGTACGTCATCATTCCTGAGGAGAGCTCTGTTCACCTTAGAGGAAAGATTCAGTCAGTATCTCCTTGGGCAGGGTTTGGAGTGGAGTTACTTCTGACAGTTGCTGTAATGTTAACTGTATTGATGTGTACAGAAAAAGGCCACACAATAGTTGATCGTGCCGCTTCTGTGGTGTTTGGTCAGGTTGTTGCTGCTTGTCATCTCTTTGCGGTAATCGAAACACTCCATTGTGGTAATAATCAATGGTCTGAGTTCAAGCAAACTTTTGCCATTTAGAGATATTTATGACTGAAATTTTCATTTGTAAGACCACGATATTGATCCACTAATTTCTCTCTTTAGAAAAGAAGAAAGTAGGGTTGTGTTACTCATATCACTTACAACAAAAGAATTTTCAGCTTGGTCAAGCAACATCATTTTCACTTTCCTCTATATAATTAATACACAGGTAAATTTATGTGGAATTTTGTCTTTTCTAAGCAAAGATCGGGCACAAAATTTGTAATTCAGTGATGAAGAAGGATCATCGCATAGTCTGAGATTTATTTAACACAACCCGTTCATGTTTGCATGTGTTCTAGCAGTTGCTTATTATGATTTTCCACATGTTGACTTAAGTATCCAATTACTGGATGTGGAATAAACCCTGCACGTGTCTTTGGCCCTGCTGTGGTGGAACACCAATGGACTGACCACTGGGTGGGTATTGAGGTTTTACATCCAAACAAGATTATGAATATTCTTCATATTGTTATATAAACTTCCCTAGGTACTGGCAAGGAGAAATTGGTTAACAATCAAGAGCTTCTTTAGTTGGTGATCATTCTTTTATGATTCAAGAGTGAAGGAATAATGGCTATAAGTGCATGCACCTACATTTAATTTGTTAGATTTAAAGTAGATATTTGCAGAGACAATTGTTGTGTTAAGGCTGTGGCAAAATCAGGAGTGAAGATAATTATATGATGTTCATGAAATGTTAAAAGCCCTACTTACTCTAACCCTGGGTTAATAGTATTGAAAAATTGTGTCTGGACATGCAGTGGTAGTTGGGTTGTGAAGTTCGGTGCAAGTCTACCCAGAACATATCATAGCACTGTTCACCAAAAGGCTTGTACACTTCTGAAATTAATGCTTGAAGTAGTTTTGGTATGGAAATGACTAACCATTTTACTTGTGGTTAGTTGGAATTGGGCAACTTTTCTGCATGGCATTGTCAGTTGTAGTGTTCATGAATTGTGTTCTGGTAAATAATCAAGTTTTTTTGTCTGTTCCTTCAGGTTTACTGGTTTGGCCCAATATTTGGTGCTCTTCTAGCAACAGGGATTTACCATGTGGCAAACAACTTTCCTGTCACTTCAGCAGATGAGCTTGTTATTATTGGAAAAGAGCTACATGGAAAAGCAGAATCAGCCAAGAGACCAGATTATCAGGGAGAACTTCCACAAAGCTGCGACATACAAACCCAGACGCCCTCTGAATTGAAAACAACCGTGTAGTGATTCTACATGTACAGTACAAGCTTTATCAGAAAAAGGGATTCTGTACTTTGATTCTTTCATGTTTTCTCTGATTTTTATCCACTTAGGAGAAATCCTAATGGTTTTTTGGGATTAAATTTTATCTCTATGGTTTAATTAAAACTGTAGGTCACTTTTGGTAAGAGTCAATTGAAGTTAAGAACATTCATTCATACTTGTAAAGATGTAGAAATACCAGATCAACAAATTAAGTAAAATTAACACTGTTTTACATTAACTACCATTAGTTCATTTAAGAAACCATGAAGCTTAAAATTTACTGTTTTGATAGAAAAAATTTAATATCATAATTAAGGTTCTGTGTACATCAATTGTAGAAGGTTGTTTGTATATGGCTCAGGTCTGTATCTATGGTTTGAAAAATGCAGGTATTGAGACATTTTCTCCTATTTCTGAGCATTATTTTTATTTACAAAATTGTAGAAAAATAGAAAACTTTTAATCAATGCAAGCAAGGTACTTTTTTTCCTTGTACAAACATGTATTTTTACAAAATCTCTTACATATGTTCACTGTAAATGTTCCCTGGGTATTCCTTGCAGTCAAAATAAATTCTTTGAGGTGTAATCTGAGACATACACACTGTTAAACTTAATCAAGACAAACAGCAGCATTCTCTTCAACCTCAAATTTGAAAATGGTGCTGTGTTATCATAGCTTTCTGACTGGGGAAATCACTTTCTTCTGCTTCGCTTCAGTGTCTTCTCCTTCTCCCTCTTTGGTGGTGGAGCATTGCCAGAAGTAACATGACGCTCGTACAAACTAAATGCAGGGAAAAGAATGAAGAAAATTCATTGGAAGAAGAGGGGCAGTAAAGGAAGATGATTTGTGGTTAAGATTTGTCTTCTGCAACAAACCTCTTGTATCCATCAGTCTTGATGTACTCAAACACATGTGATGGTCCCAGAACAATTTGATCCTCAAGCTGCTGTATCCACGAATTGCCTTCTGGTTTGAATACATGTCGTGGGTTGGCCATGTCTAGTTCACCTTCAAAGTCAATCATTTCAGGAGAAAACTTAATACTTTGGAGTAAATGTTGCATAATATTGTGTATTGTGATTACCAGAGTGGTGAATTTCATTCCAAACCCTAATCACTAGAATCTCTAATTTTACTGCAGGGGTCAAAGGGAAGGAGATGATGTAGATATCTCCCTTGATATTCACTTTACTGATGAACATTTTGCACTTCACCAAATGCTGGGTGCTGTCTGTTTGTCAAAATTTTAACTGCCCCTTATGGTCCATCTGTGTGCAACTTATTTTTCCTATTATTTTGTTTTGTTTTGAAAGGAAGGGGGTGACTTTAGAATGTTGAGCACTGTATATGTACACTGTACCTAGTTCTGGAGGAAGAGCAGTGAGTCTGTTGTTCTGAAGATGAAGTTCCTTCAGTCTACTCAAATTTCCCAGCTCTTTTGGTAGTTCAAACAGATCATTGTCTCTTAACACAAGCTGTAACAATAAAGTAAATCTGCATTTTAGTTTGAAAATTTAATTGGAAAATACTTTGAGTTCTTAGTCAATTACTTTACACCTTTCACTGTATATAGCAAGCTAATGATAGGCTTTGGGGAAACACACTTCAAATACAGAAATTTGAGATAATTTCTGTAACCCGTTACATACAGATATAATCTTATTTTAGGAAGTTACCACTTGAAGGTTTCTGAGCTCTCCTATTTCTGGCGGTAATGTTTCAAAGTCATTGTCTCCGAGGTAGAGGCCTCGTAGCTGTTCTGTAAATCAAGCATACCAGTACTTTTATTAGATTATTAGTACCTTAAAATCCATTGGTTGTTTTGCTGCACGGCACTAGCAACCCACATTAATGTTAAAAGTAAATGAGAATGAAGGTGTGAAAGATTCGATCTATCAATTCTCTTCAACCTCAAATTTGAAAATGGTGCTGTGTTAAGGGGAAGTTCATGTAATTGAAGGAAACCAGACTAGTTTGCTGGAGGCTTTTTTACCACTGATCTTCTGCTTTCTGATGTGGTAATTAACTGCTACTTATTGTATAACTTACTCATAACAGAGAAGTTTCCTGGCAATGACTTCTCATTAAGGTTATTATATGTCAAATCCAAGATTTCCAATCCAGATGCTGTTCCTAAGCCCCTGGGCAGAGAACGTAGTCGATTCACCCTGAAAAATGCAATTGTCAACTAAGTTATGGTAATTAAGTGAACAAGGGGGGTAATTTTCTAAAGAAACTGTGGTGCTGGACTGAGGGGGGGGTAGTTTAAAAATAATTGGTTTTATCAGCTGACTTGATATTGTAAACTAGTCACTGCAGGGAGTTTTCTAAAGCTAACAAATGAAGTGCTAGCCCTCCATCAGCTCAAAACATCAGCTTAGAAACTCTGTACAATGGTCAAGTTACATTATCAACACCATTGATGAACTAGATTATCTAAAAATAAAGGGTGAAAGTTTCTAAAGAAACTGTGGTGCTGCATCGGTGGGGGTAACAAGGTAATTTGGTTATATTAACTAAGCTGAAATTGTAAATTGGCCACTATAATGAGTTAAAAAGCTTAACTCGTTACGGTGGCCAATTTACAATTTCAACTTAGTTGATATAACCAAATTAAATTATCTTAAGTTATGCAAAACCTGTGTTCAAGTAACTAACCCTGCAAAGAAGAGGGATTTAGTATCATGTGACAAGTAAAATCAGTTCCTTGTCAAGGGCTGATCCAGGATGGTTACTGAGTGAAAAAGATGGCTGTTGCCAAAGTAAATATTATGTATTTTCACTGTTTAAATTGTTCCACAGCATGCCCTAAAACATTGCAATTTGGCAAAAGTTATAGAACAGGTGGTCAGCTTTGCAAAGTTCTCATGAATCACAGACATGCACACTTGAATTTATAGCAAGTTACTTTATAACTATCTTTTTGCAAGTGTTATACTCAAGCAGGGCTGTCCCCTCTTTCCTTACATCAGATATTTTAATGAGCTATGCTACAGTTGATGGACACATAGACCTTACTAAAGGTCATGACATGAGTTGAGCACAGAAAAGTCTATACATCATGATGATGAGGCCATCGTGTTTCTGTCAGCCCTTCCAATCAGTTAGTCAATAGACATTGTAATCCAAAATACTCACGCTGCATTGAAGTGTCTTAGTTTCTTTAAGGAACCTAGTGACATTGGCAGCTCCTGTAAAAGATGCACAGGAAAATTTGAAGGCTTTTCTAATGCATTTTCTGTTTTGCACATTTTTCCCCAAACTGTAATCAAACCAATAAAAAACTAGGCATTTATAACAGCTTAGAAACTCTGTACAATGGCCATGTTACATTATCAACACCATTGATGAACTAAATTATCTTCAAATAAAGGGTGAAAGTTTCTAAAGAAACTGTGGTGCTGCATCGGTGGGGGTATCAAGGTAATTTGGTTATATCAACTAAGCTGAAATTGCAAATTGGTCACATACCTCAATGTGATTATTAAACACATTCAAGAACTCCAGGTTTTCAAGTGAACCAATCGATTCAGGGAGAGCTAATTAAATAAGAAGAGACACGTACGATTTTCAAGAATTTATATTTAAAGTACATAGACTAAAATGTACTTAATAAGCATTAACATACCGGGTATACCCATATAAAACAATCTTTAATTTAATTACATAAAGTGAATTAGTTATTTCTTGAAACAGTGACACCAAAAAGTTTTCTCCATGATGAATAAATGCACATCGTACAAATAATTATACACCCATTTCAAGTAATCGTCAAAACCCTCATACGATCTTTACCCCGAATTTACAGACTACAGCTCAACAATTTTAGGCCTAACTGGAGAACTCAAGTTGACGGACCACTGCCCAAAGTATTTCCCTTTAAATGACTATAATCTCCAATTCTTTACGAGGTATCGGAAAAGTAACATCTGAAACAGGACGTACAAGTAGCCCTAACCCTGCAAAGGAATGCCCAGAATTTCCACAACTTCCCACCTTTTTAGACAGAGAAGTAAAGATATCCTGTGATAAGATTTTCATTGATCTAAAATAAAATCACCTGTTATTCTGTTATGACTCAAAGTAAGGCGTACCAAATGCCTCAACTGCGCTGTAAAATAAGAAAATGAGGGATAAATTATCGATTAATCGGAAATCGGAAATCAAAGTCAGTGAAAGCACAGCTAAAAACAAAAAAACCCGAGGACGATCATCAAACGACATTGTTGATGAACAAATGTCTGTTTCGAAGACCTTCCAGAATACTTACTCAATCCTGGAATGTCTGCAATCGTAGACAAGCTCCTGTCACAGAGATCTAGCTCTGTATAACCTTGGTCTTTTGTCTCCTCGACAAGTTTCTTCACTGACTTCGACATCTTCTCTTGCTGACTTGTCGTGTGAAAGCTATAGACATTCACTACGTTGTATAAACGGACTTACAGTGTGACCATAACATTACCGAGGAAAGCGCGTGACTTCAGCCTCGATTTCAACCAAAAAAAAACTCCAGACAAGGCGACATCATGGGACTAATTTTGACATTTGTGAAAGTATAAAATTGCGTAAAATGACTCTTTAAGCACCCTATCACAATGTCATACCACAGAGGAAATGAGCTTCTGGACAAGCTTTCGGTTCTTCTTCAGTTACACGGTGCGTTTTCAACATTGTGGTTTGTTATCACTTAAATTGCGTGCATCACTCACGTACATCATAGTTCAATGAATGTTTTTTCTTTAAAACCTTATTTTCTTGCTCTTTGAGTAGAAAGTTCGTTATTTTGAGATACAGGAGGCGTGCATCTTCCTCATGAAGGAATAAATTGGTATTGCACGTCGTTTATGAACAAATTACGATCATTTGAGGATGGTGGTCATGTGATGATGTTAGTTCTGACACCAGCTGTGATACCGTTTCCTCTTAAGACTCTAAAACTTTTTTTGAAGGGTTAGATCTTCATTTTCCTTACCACTGGTTAAAGTAAAGAAAGAAAGAATTCTTAGACGGTTGAAAGTAATTTATTTTCCCATGTTTGGGTGTTAGCTTTCACTTATCGATCTGCTGAAATTTAAACTTGATTGAGTTAGTAAAATATATTTCCTTAAGGCTTTGAGCAGTTAGTGCATTGCTTGTTAAGTCACAACAAGATGAAATATTCCCTTTAGTAGTAAATAATTTCGATGAAACGCAAACATCTGGGGAATAGAAAATAACAATCAAAGTAACTCCAATACTGTTAGGACAAAATTAATGTCTAGAATGTTGTTCCTTGTTTTCCTGGAATAAACTTTTAGTGAGATGTTACATAGTAGGCTGAGACAAAGGACTCTTAAAAAATTGTGATGTTATTCAGAAAGTGTTGGAGTCACTGTTCACTTGAGCAATAAAAACTATTTTGTAGTCATGCATGTTTTCCCTATGTTGAAATATTTTCCCAATGGGGGTGGGGTGCCTCTCTTTCATTCGTGCTTTGCTTGTACAAAAGATTAAAGGTGAGCTAAATCTTATCTTTAAATATTATTCTGCCAGGCCTAACTGAAGGAAATTTAACATTTCTTTGCTTTTCCAGGAGATCCTATATTAAGGCAAGAGAGTCAGTTGTGCTTAACAGCCACATCACTTGCATTCCTAAATCAGTGCTTTGAAAGCATATCAGGTAAAGAGGAAAATTTTGATTGTGAAACTGCTAGAGGATGTCCCCTAAGCTAATTGTTTGTCTTGACCATCTGATCTTACAACTTGTATGTGCATTTGTTGTGATGATCCTAATCAAATTCAGCCCAAATTTACTTGTATACAAAGCTTAACTGCTAGCCTAAAGAAGCCATCTACTGTATCTTTTTCTGTTTAGGGTTTTACCTTTTATTTACCTTTACTATAACTCTCTATGATGGTTATTTTAATGCTGTCTTACAGTACCCCTTAAAAGTAAGTTGACAGTCTCGACTTGATACTTGATCCTTGATACTTGAAACTATCAAGAAATGAGGATTGAGGATAGAGGCTCCAGTATCGAGTATCCAGGATCGAGAATTGAGGATCGACACTAAAAGAAATTTTTGAGGATCGTGACCCACAGTATCAAGAAAACAATTTATGGTTCATGTAATTGTTCAATTTCAAGTTATAATTTTCTCATGTCAGATCAACAAGGTATACACGAGCAGGGAAATGTCTTCAATCACCAGCAAATTGTTGATAACAAAGACAGGAAAGCTATTACATTCCTTCATGACTTTCTTAGAAGGACACCTTCTCTACGGGTAATATGAGTTTGAATACATTAAGTTTTCATTGCATGTGTAAACATTTTGATTCTTATTATTAATTTAATCTACATTCCCGACCACATTCAAGGAAGCTTTCTCTATCTGTAGTAGCTTATCAAAGCTATAAGTGACTGAACAGTCTCTAAATGGTGATAACTCTTCTGTATTTTCTTGTAGCTTGTACCAGGAGCATGTTCCCATTTTGATGGACTTATCAACGTTTCTTGTTTCCGAGCATTGCAAGTGCTAGAGGTAATAAACCTGTTATTTAACATCAGTTCTCATACATGTACTTGTGTGAACTAAGGGCAATTTGGCTATTGTAGTATCATTAATAAGTTGACAAAGGTTTAGCATGGTTTGTACCCCATGGACAACAATTTTCATCATCACAGTGGGTGAAAATGTTGTGGATTCATGAGGCTGTGTCTCATGAATCCACAACAGAGGCAGCTTATTCTATTTCAACAGATCAAGAAAGTTCCAGTAGGATTCATCACAGGAATTCAAAGTTTAAGACCCCAACTCAAGACACTTGCATGTAAAAGGTCACTTATCTCACTTAATGTAAGTATGCACTTTTTATTGAGTATTATATGTTAATGGAAAGTCATTTTGGCATTTGCACAAGTCAAGAATACAGATCAAGAGATCTGGATAGCATCCTGGCCACTCCTCTCTTGTAAAGCTTCATATTCTCTCAATCAGAGACTAAAGGATCATACAACTTAGTAATAATTATTTCTATACCAGGAAGTGTTTGATCGCTGTGGTGGAGATCTCTCCACTGCCCCATCAGCTTGGCCTCAACTGAAAAATGTGGATTTGAGTTACAATGGCATTGTGCAAGTTGATGATTCTGTGGTTTGTACATTTCTTTTCAGTTGAATTTGTGTTAAATTACTTTAAAATCAAGATTAATTTTCAAATACTGTACATAGTATTAATCCAGCTGTAGTAGCAGTTTTTGTGAGAGAAAATTAATCCAATGATCTACCTATCCTGGTTTGCAAAATGAATCGTACCATCTAGTTACACCTGGATGAAGCATTTAACTGCCCTTTACTCAAATAGAGCTTCTGATTGTGAATCACTTTATTTATTTATTTTTTTTGAAATTTAGAATTCTTGATTTATTTTTGATGAGGGAGTCAGGATATTTCAAATGTATTTGCATAACTTTGCACCTTTAAAAAGATACATGTAAACGGCAATATTAGAATTGTTACTACAATAACTGTAACAGATATTACTGAAGAAAGAGAAAGTATTTCCAAAGTTGACCCTTTCCATTTCATTGTTAATAGAAACTATTGCCAGCAGCTGAAGTCCTAAATCTTAGCCACAACAGTATTAATATCACTGAAGATGATGAGTCCTTGGTTAATTGGGAGGTAAGAAGTAAATGCAAATTTCATCTATTTTTCTTTCTTTCCTTTCTTTTTTGGATGGATATTATTTTATTAATAAGTGATTGTAATGAAATTTGATCATTTTTCACATTTTTTATGAAAGTCTTTTTTTTTATTAATTTGTCCAGATGTTTTTTGTTGCAGTATTTGTCTGACATCCAACACTTGAACTTGGGATTTAACCAGTTAGAATGCATTCCTGTGCCACCAGCTCAAGGCAGAACATTGATCTTCAAGAACATGACCACACTTTTATTAAAAAATAACAACTTGCAGAATTTGAAAGGTGTGAGTTAACTTGTATTTTTGGCAATTGTTTTATGACTTTGGGTTATCACATGAAGACTGAACAGCTTCAGCTGAACACAAAGCCTTACAAAGCCTTGACTTGGAAATCTTATGCTGATGCAGTTACCCAATGGCTAATGAGAGACTTTTGAGTGTATTTACATGACAACGCACTAACTGAACCTTCAGACAAACACAAATTTGTTATCCATTTGCACTGAGTCACATGTTGCCGCAAGCTTTTATTTTGTACATGTAGTGTTTTCTTATGATCAACCTTGTTACTTACAGTTTTTTGTTTGGTACTTTTCTCTGTAGGTCTCCAGGCATTCTCCAAGTTACGAGTTCTTGATGTTTCTTTTAACTGCATAGCAGCTTTATCAGAACTTGCACCACTAGCTTTCCTTCATGACCTTATATCAGTGAGTAAATTTGATAATCATTCATAATTAATAACTGTAACAATTGAACTGTGAGTCAGATTTATGATTAATAGTTGCATTAAATAGACTAATTGATTATGAATAGATGAAATGGTATCACTATTTATTATTATTAATAAATGATTTTTTTGTTATTTTAGTTAAACCTTCAAGGAAATCCTGTTGTATTCTGTGCTTACTACAGACGAGCTACAATCGCATGTTTATATCCTATACCTCGTGTTGAACCAGTAAGTATACTAGACATTAAAGAAAAAGTTTGTGATAAATTTTTCTTCATATCATCAAAGAAAATGAGTATTGATTCCACTTTCTACATTTCATTATATATACCTTATTAACCAAGCGTGAGGGCCGTACTGGGAGAATATTGGCCCTTGGTCTTTTTTGTACGGACCGAGCGCAGCTCGGTCCGTACAAAAAAGACCAAGGGCCGATATTCTTCCAGTACGGTCCTGAGCAAGCTTGGTTAATAGGAGATTTATTACACGACTGACGTTGAAAGGGACACAAGTGTGGTATCATTCGGGACCATTCGGGACAGTGCCCGGTCCAATACTGAGAGAATATTGACCGGCAATGGAGCATTTTGACTGGTTGATTTTAGTTATTGGCCCTCTGACTTCCCGAGTTGTGTAATAATCCCATTTAGTGCCCCTCAAAGTTTGATCACATTTGAAACATATATTAAAAGGTGTTTTGAACATAATTATTACCATAATGACATCAGCAAGGTTCTCCTTTATAGTAGTTCCTATTTAGTGTAGGTGTTTATAATTCCCAAAATCTTTTTTCTCTTTTCCAGATCAAACTTGATGGGAAGCCTCTAGACTCTGAAGAGCAAGTGGTAAGTCATGCAGTTCCTTAAAAGAAAAATTAATGTTTAATTTGTTAGGACAACTAATAAAATGCCAGTAACTGAAATTTAATCAAGGTACCTGTGCATCAACTTTTTGCATTGCTCCAGTATTTTAAGGTTTGTCACAGACTGACAAATAATTATATCAAGTGAACATTAAAATCTATGAACATTGTAAGTACAATTTTTTTTTAACAACCCTTAACTTCCAAAGGTGTTTTACATGTGAACTGTACATGAAATTTTCCCTTAAGACCCAGATCTCCTTATAGAGGTACATGTAAGTGGAAAGTGGATTATTGTAAGCTAACTAATTTTTGCATCGATTATTCAACTTTTTTTGCACAGTTACTTGGTAGAAATGTGCATCCAGTGTCCATGTTATCTTATATCCCTGAAACATCTGTGACGCACCATCGAGTTAAAACCATCAGGAAAGTCGAGGAAGATTTAATGGAGTCATCAGAGTCTCAAGAAGAGTCAAATTCTCCATCTAAACCTAGAAAACCCAAGGTGAAGAGAGCTTTTAAAGTAAAATTTTACCCTTTTGTTTCTGTGTAAACCTTGAAAATCTAGGTCAATTAACAGCTTTTAAGGAAAAATTTATTCTCAGGTCTCCATGTGAACCTAGGGAATCAAAGGTGAAGATAGCTTTTTTGAGTAAATTTCATCCACAGGTCTCCATGAAAAACTAAAAAATCCCAGGAGAAAACTTTTCAAGCAAAATTTCATCTTTAGAAACATTTGTATGTGACAAAAAAATCCATGTTACACCTTACTTGAACAAATGCAAACCTCTCAAAGTGTCCCTGCAGCTTACTGCAGTGTTTTATTACATACAGTTATAAAAATCACTGTCGTCTACAACTGTACCCCTTAACTTGTTTAAAGATACATTTACAGCTTTCATTTCTTATTTACAGAGGAGAAACAAGAAAGGACGCAGAGTTGTGACCAGGGAAATAGACTTCGATGATGACAAGGAAGGACTGACTTCACCTACTGATGAACTGCTCACAGGCCCGTCGACATCGACTGCTAGTGAGTGTCACAACATGGTTAAAAAACAAGCAAACGAACAAATAAGAATAGTTACAAGGGTACTAAAATTTGTTGATGAAGTTTCTCTAAAGGAGTACTCAGTTTCCAACCGTGTTGCTCAAGTTTGATCTGATTGCACTTTAAAAGAGGTTGCAGTATCGTCAAATTGATAATAAACAATTGTTTCATTTTCCATTGATACAGCGCCTATTGATCAAGCTTTGGAACATGCCAATGATGTGGAAGACCTAAAAAAATTGAGGCAGCTGGGTGGAGAAGGTGCTGGTGACATTTTTTTTGTCATTTTTTTTCCCCGATACCAAGTCGTGCCCTAAATAATTTTCTAAGTTTTCACAACTGGTTGAAATTTTGACCGTACTTTCCAAAGTTTATTGACCGTTTGACAATGGTGATGCTTTTCCTGTATGCAACTCTGCATTCAAAGAACGATCAGATTTATAAACACAGTGTTTTATATGTAAATGGTGGCCTCTATTTGGCATGAAAATATGCCCGGATATTTGTCCGCAGTCATTATTTGTTCCAAGAAGCAACGCTTGAGGAAAACTTTGAGCTTCATGAAATAGCATCAAAGTGCTCTCTCATCTTCAATCAATATTTGCGAGAAGCTTCTCACGCAGGGAGTATCACTGAATATTCACCAGTTCCAGTTGGGTATAGTCGGTCACGTAACGCATTTAGACCAGATATGCGTGAGTAAGAAATATTTTTTGGATTATTAACTCTAATGTAGTCGAGTAAGAAATGATTCGCCCCAAAGTGCGCTTTGTTTTTATCATCGCAACCACACATTGGAAGTTCTCGAGAGACCTCGAAAGTCGAAAGGCCTCTTACATTGTATCTCTTGGAAAGAAACCATAACCGTACTTCTCCAGTTTCAAGGATGGAGTTTTGCAGGACTGTGATTTTGCTTTCAAGATAGATGTATTTTATAATGCCTTCTCAGGATGGTTACCAGCCATTGACCATGTAGTTCACGCACAAGAACAGGAACAAATAGCCCCTGTCAGTGTACATGTGTCTGCTGAATCTTTGTTAGATCACGGTAAGTGGAGCCCTCCACCAATACGACTGCCACGAATTTCTTAGTCGCTGAGTAAGAACTAGAGGTTTAGAGCCAAATTGGCAATTTTAATAAATAAGCATTTTGTTCATTGTCTGTAAAGTCCTTGAAAATAACACTTGTTGTACGTGACGGCATTGTGCCTTCCTGTAGATGTGAAATTTGAATAGTTTTCCTCGTAAAAGTTTCAAAAAATCTTTTCTAAGCTATTATATTGTAATTTTGAGTAAATTATTGGTCATGTTGTCATGTCCTGCAATAACAGATAAAGCCGTAAATAATAATTATTTTTGTCACATTGAAGTGATTTAACTTTTTCTCCACCTAAATGAAAACTATTCAAACGATGGAAGTCGTCAGGTTTTAGGAACGATTCAGATTCATGTGCCCCGCAGTGTGAAACTTGCGTATTATTTTTTGCTGTTTTATAGCATCAAGTGTCATTCGCACAGAGTCCACTCAGAGTTTTACGGATAATACAATAGAGATAAACAGTCCGTCGAGTACTTTCAGTATTCTCTCGGATGAAGGTAAGAGATTTTTGTAAGGTGGATATTTCTAGAAATATTTGTGTTTTTAACGGGATTTTCCGTTGAGCCTACCTCTGAGACAGAAAAGTTGAATATGCATTTAAAACAAAAGAAACTTAAGCGAAGAAAAACAGAGAGGGATCAAGTCGTCATTGATTTTAGGTAGGATGTTTTAGGTAGGATGTTTTGATTGTTTGAGAGGATGGCCCGAGTTTCCTAGACCAATCATGTCGAGCTATGTTGTGCGGTGAAGTAAAACCATTTAATTCCTAAATTGCCCTTGATATTTAATTAAAAGTGGAAAAATGGCAACTAAAATAAGAGAGCAGGTTTATTTGTGATATGCAACCTACACTATCGAGGGCTTCCTATGAATAGAAAGAGTAAGAAAGATAATAATTTTAGTTTTTTCTTTTTTTTTTTTTTTTTTTTATGGTTTTCAGATATCCCAGATGGGCACCATTTTGTCGTGACAGTAAAGTCACCGTTAGATGAGGCTGAAGGTGGTGATGAGAACCTGTTTCTGACGGTCAGGGATAACTTCATTATAGAGAAGAACTTTGCGGGCAAGGTTAGAGTTTATTAAGACAGACGGTTGCAGCAGCAAATTTTTAGGAAATATTCACAGTTGAAGTTTTGCCCATGAGTAGTCGAAGTCGTTGAAGGCTAGTACTTCCCATTTGAAACACCATGATCCACATGTCAGACTATGATAAGAAAACAGTGTGAGATAAACGATGGATGAAACATTTAGCGACGGAAAAATATTTCAATTTAGATATTTTAAGGTAAATTTCAGAGCCCGTGAAATCGTGCTAATTAGAGGCAAGATTAGGCAAGATTTTAGGCTAATTAGGCAAGATTTTAGGCTAATTAGGCAAGATTTTGGTCAAATGTACACCTGTTGATATTGTGATTCTTGTTGAATAGTAAATTTTTTTGCTTTCTACGCAATGCGAAAAGCTTATTAACTGGTTGAAAGGTACTTTAGGGTGCATGACGCTTAATCAGAATTTGCTGTGGTGTTTTTATGTGGGGTAGAGGTGGGGAGCTACTTACACCACGACCAGGTAGAATATAAAAGTAATACTTGTATTGTTTTGTCTAGGTCATTTCCCGACTGGAAACAAGTTTATTAAGAGATGTAAACGTGGGTCGGACGGAAGATAATCATTCAGTTATACATCTGAGGTTTGACTACATAAATCGTGAGCGACAAAGCCGAGACTATACAATGGAGGACTACGAAACTGCCGTGGTAAAGCTACTGAATTGACTTGGGGGCATTTTTCGATTAGGCACTTTAGTGTACCTTTACTTTATTGGCAGTTCTCTATTAATCGGATGATGCATTAGAAGCAACCCTGCCGTATCGTGGTCACACGCGCTTTCTCCCGCCCTTTGTACCTTTTACGTGTTTTTGTTTCTAGTACTCATTGGTTGATTGTACTCCTTTCGAATATCACAAATCAGTGTGACTGGAGTTTGCCAAGTGTTCGGTGCAGGACACGCGGCTGAAAATCAGGCACAACTTTTTCTCTTCATGAAAAACAAAACATTGCAATCACGGACTGACTGGTGCGGATGTAGTGTAGGCCAGAAGATCTCAAAAGGAGTTACCTGAAAATGGAAAGTATCATGCTCGCGTTTTTTTTTTTTTTTTTTTTTTTTAAATAAGATTCAAGTATTTAAGTCTTCTCAACAACATGTCTTTGATATTAAGTTATTCCTCTCCTATAGCAACTGGCAGAAGTCCTGGAACCTTTTGTTACAGCAAAGGGAGAAACGAGAAAAGTTTTTCTTGAACGTCTACAGGTAAGGGAAGACACGAGCAGTGATATACTTTAAGATAAATCCCCCCCCACCCTCCTGAGTAAAACGTTGTTGTGTTGTTACGATATTGAAAAAGCCTGAAAAATTCAGGCTTTGACATCTTGAACATCATCACCAGCTGAGTTGAGTAGCCACATGTTAGGGGCCGAGGTTCTTTTTCTGCAATTTTCTTTATCACAGTTCACTTGTGAGAATCACTCCGTCCTTCGTAATTATCTACAGGACTGACTGGAGAAAATATGTTCTCTTTCATTTATATGCGAGCGAGACTTCGAGGAAGTTCTAATATGGATTAGATTAACACGCATTCCAAACGACCAACCTGAGAAATGTAGCTGATTTCTCACGATGCATAAACCAGTTATCCCCTCTAATTTACTTTTAATAATACAGTAGTAATATTTTTAATGAATTGTAGAGGTATGTATATATATATATATTTTTTTTTTATGAATTTCAGTGCTTGAAGTGTTCGGCGGAGTTCAGAAAACCAGTCGATTCCGATGATGCATTCTGTCCTGACTGTGGCAGTTCTCTCACAGTTCAAGTATCCTCGCCCGTAATTCAGGTCGAACCGGTTTTCACTCTCGACCATGTGACTGGACACGTGCTAGGAAAGCACAAGGAAGCATCCAAACTGAACGTCAGTTCTATCAAGACCTTGAATGGCGACATGTCTGTTACACCTCTCCACCAGTTATCATCGTCTTCTTCCTCATCGTCTTTCGTTGAAGCTACAGAGGAAATTCAGAAAGTAGCGAAAACAGGCTGGAAGATTACGTCAGCAGAGGATAAAGGGTATGTCGTGTTTTTTTTTTTCTTTTCTTTTTTTTTTTTTAATCTTAGTCTGTACACTGTTTTGAAACTGACTGTAAAGGGCGGATTATAAAATGCTCTGTGGCAAGTTCTTTCGTCAAATACCTTTCAAATTGATTTTTTTTCTTTGCAATGGTTTTCTTTCCAAGCGTGAATTAATGGGATTATAAGTTAAAACATTTGCGATTAGTGATTGGCAATCGAAGACTCAAATAACACTCTTCTTAAAGCAGGAACACTTACTTTTGATATGCAAATATGGTTCATATCATAGGCTTACAACGAATGGAATTGGTGCTGCAAAACACCCTGATGTTGTTCCAAAGTCAACAGAGTCTTCGGATCAGTCTCCAACTGTACCCGACTTGTGCACCAACACTAAAGGAAAGACAATTTTGATCGAAAATGGCAAAGATTCTTCCTCTGGAAACGGAAACGTTCAGAAAAAATATGTAGTCAAAGACTCTGGAAGGTTTAAAGTGAACGAGAATGAAAAATATGGGATAAAGGACAGAAGTTCGCCTCAAATAAGAACAAGTGCTTTAACAAGTTCCTTAAAACAGTCGGGTAACTCTTATCTACCTCCACGCCCCGATATTTCTTCAACCCAGGCGGGTAGAAATGTTTATAATATTGGAGCTCAAAATTCAAATGGTATTGCAAGGGGTAGAAGCAAACAAGCTGACGTAATGATTGACAACCGTCCATCGACACCACTCGAATCGAAGTCTGATGATTCTGATCAGGGTGGTGAGTTTATGAGCCAGTCGCTGCCAACTAACACCGCAAATGTGGCACAAAAACGCCCACCGAAAACTTCAACAAGGAAAATTTCAGAACAATATTCAAGCGGAAGGTCTCCTGTGACAAGGAAATTTGGTCGAAGTGTAAATACTGACAGAGGGCCAACGAAATCGACGGAAAGCACTCCTCAACAAACGAAAATGTCTTCGAGTTTACCGAGAACGCCTACGCCAAAACTATTTTTTAATAACTTGATAAATCGTTTAAAGCCTGGAACTAGTCCAAGCAGCTCGCTGGATTCTCGGAGCAGTACGAGTGGTACAAGTTCCCGACCGACGACTCCAAGTTGTAATGTTATCGAACCTAATGCAGCTTTGAACTTTCGCCTAACGGCGGATGAATTTTCAAATTGCGATCACAAGTTGAAGTTGTATTTCGAAGTGTCGCTGTTTCGGTGGGGAAGCAAAGAGAGGTTCTGTTGCTTGTTGAAGGTAATATGTTTTTTCTTTTACTCATTTGCGAGGCGTAAAGTGCACCTAAACCCAAGAATTTTTTTCCGCTTAACGAAGTGAGCTTATTTTTTGGAGTATTTCTGTGCAAAAAATTTTTAATTTGCTCAAATCTTTAATTTTCTGTGCCCAGTCAAAATACGGAAAATTGGTCGCAATCTTACCCCACGGCCGAATTTAAAGAGGAATGGTTCTAGCGGGTAATGTGACGTCAAATCGAGAACACGAAAGTCTGCATTTCACACATTTTCACTTGTTTGGGAAGGTTGTCGTCGATATATGCCGACTTGGTGTGTTGTATGAGGAATCTGTGAAGCGCGATACCCTCTTGCAAATTTCGCACGTTGCTACATCCTCCTACAACACACTTAGTCGGCATATTTTCGGACAATATCGACTACAACCTTCCCAAACAAGTGAAAATGTGTGAAATGCAGACTTTCGTGTTCTCAATTTGACGTCACATTACCCGCTAGAGCCATTCCTCTTTAAACTCGGTCGTGGGGTAAGATGGCGGCCGAATTTTTCGTATTTTGACTGGGCAGAGAAAATTGAAGATTTGAGCAAATAAAAAAAATTTTGCTAAGAAACACTCTAAAAATACGCTTATTTCGTTAAGCGAAAAAAAAGGTTTTGGGTTTAGGTGCACTTTAAGACAGAGGTTCCTCACGCAGAACACTTGAGAAGAAACACAACTTCTACAGCACCCTTACCTTTATCATCCTTAACACCCCCTAAAAGTGCACTATTTTTAATTCCCCTACCTCCTTTACATAACCTTCACATAAGAACCCATAAGCCATCTCTTCTCAGCTATGACGTGCGCATGAGGCATGATAACACAGCCGAAATAGCTATCCATGGCTGCTAGCGTAGTGGCCTGCTTTTCTATTTCAGTGCGTGAATTCAAACGTGTGATAAGAAGCATCCTTTAATAAGCGGACCTTAGAAAATATCCCGTACTCGACAGTTTTCACAGTATCTTCAACCACACGAATTTTTTTTGTTGTTTTTTGGGTAGAGGGGGTAGCGGGGAGATCGAATGGGAGACGTCAGGGGGGTCTCGTCATTGTGGCCTCTGTATGGCGCATTCTTTGGCCTGAGACAGATGTTTTGTTTTGCTCTACCATCAACGTGTCATCTCTCTTTGTCTTTTAGTAAATCAAGTGTACTTGTTGATTTTAGGCTCCAGTTGTTATTTATGGCGACACTGAAGAAACACCTGCCGTTATGATTGTATCCAGTATCATGTTCTACCTTTGTAGATTTTCCGTCAGAGGAAGGTACTGTGTTAACCAAGTGCTCAGAACCGCTCAAACCACCGGTAGTTTATCTTTTGCCTTAAACCCTTAAACTTCTAAGACCTGATTGTTAATTCTCCGCTCAAGCTGCTACACGTTTCCTTGTAAATCAGTTACAAGAATTCGTTATTAGATCAAGATATCAACTTCTTCTAATAATAATAATAATAATAATAATAATAATGATGATAATAATAATAATAATAATAATAGTTTATTAGCATTCCAAAAATGAATTGGCCCTTCTATGCTAATATTACTATACTATTCTAATTACGCTGTAATCTCATAACCTGTTTCCGTGATAATGTGAGGATATTGCGGGGAGAAATCACATGTTGATCATCGAAAAACCAAGTACAAGGGGATATCATCCTCCAATATGTAAAAAAATTTAGCAAACACCCTAACATACAAACAATGAATCGTATTTGTTGAAGTGTAGGTGTGTAAGTGGTTTACACACTGAGCTCCGCATCTCAGATTCCAGGTTAGAGTCTTTGTCTGGTCGTTATGTGCTATGTTCTGTTCTTGGGTCAGCCCTTCTATGCTCGCATTGTTTTTTTTTTTTTTCACTGGGGTGTCACTCGATGCTAACATTGTTTGTTTTTTTTGTTTTAGCGGGACACCCGATGAATGCCTCACACCACTGGTATCTCATCCTTTAGATAGTTTGCATTTCATTGATAGAGGACTCGGTAGTCAGGTAAATATCAATACACGTTCAACCGCTGCAAGTCTCCTTTGGTTTCATAGGCAGCGGAGCAGCCGAACCCTCATCCTCTCTCCCCCCCCCCCCTCCACACGTTTCAGCGCAGAAATTAACGAAATTTCTGAGTACAATTGGCTCAGTTGGATATTTTGTCATGTTATCCTTTCACAAGTATTTTTTCATGAGAATCGCGCTTGTGGAAATCGATTATTCTAGCACTTTTTTCTGCACAGTTGCCAACAGTGAAAACGTTACGCAAGGGACACTTTTTGAAAATTTGTGTCTAGGTGTGCGCTTGGCGTGGTGTTAGATGAATCCCCTCCCCCACCCCCACCACCTCCGACAGCACACGCACGTTTCAAAACGCACGCCGCGTTTGGGTCGTCACACACCGCCCCGAGCAGCCTTCTCTCCTGGAATGCCGATTGCGTGACCTGACGAGACCTAACAACGGCTGTAAAGGAGACTAGACAATTTCAAGTCTCGTAACTTTTCGCAACTTTTAAGTAGCATATTACCTGATTGTCTTGGTGCTGAAAAGCGACAGTTTTTCTCCTCAGAGTTTTCGTCTTGAATTCTCCGCTCAAGGTGCTTGTTATGATTTTCTGGTCCGTGACAAAGATCGTTGTGAAGAGTTCCTAAATGTGTTTACAAGTAAGATATTATTTTTTAAGCTATGAAATAGTGAAATCCAGTTTATACGACAATGCCGATTATGAAAATACAATGATATGAACTGCGCCTCAATAATCTTATTCGTCATTGTAGGTTCTTCCTGCTTTACATTGCTTTCCTAATTAGTTAAGACGATTTCGTTTTGTGGCAAGTTAGCACTTCACAGGTGATAACTTTGTGTAATGTGGATATCGTATTTGTTTTTTCTATTTTACTTTCCTTTCAGATGTTGTGCATAAAGCCAAAACGAAGGCGGACTCTAGACCTGTTGTCGTTTCTCCGCCTCATCCTCAAACGCTGGCGCACATTAGGTAAGTTGATTTAGTATATGACGTATATTTTATGCCGTGGCATCTAGTAAGCCAAAGAAATTTTCCTTTCGCCGAATGTCACTGTTTATTGTCCAGGTAAACTTCCCCGCGCTCGTTTCAAGTATAGGTATTTTTCCATCCAACTTGTTTGTTACATGTCCTCCGCTCTTCTTTCTTTTTACAAGTTATCCGCGCTTTCTTCGGTCACTTGCTCTCCCACGCTAGTCACTGATGAAATGTTTTCCCGCGGTAGTCTTTAGTTACATGATTTCCCGCGCTTGTCGCTGGTTACATAATTTCCCGCGCTTGTCGCTGGTTACATTACTTTCCGCGTTTGTCACGGCTTGCAAGTGTCCTCCGCTTGTCGCTAATTAGTAGGTTTTTTCAGGTTTTTTTCCACGCTTGTTTAATTGGCCTGTGACATCACCAGAATCTCAAAACTAAACTTGTAATAATAATTTCTCCCAGGTCTCAAGTCTTTAAGATAAGACCGGAAGATCCAATTTTAATGGTAAGTTTTTTTGATAAAACTGCCTCATGGGTTTAACCGAGTGGATGTGTATATGATGAAACAGAAATGTTTATATCCAGAATGTGCACACATCAGTTACAATCTCTCCAGGTTTCTTGTTATTAGTCTGAGGAAAGTTTTGCGCATTTCATAGGGAGAGCGACTACATCAACAGGCCGTCCATTTCGTTGATCCTCCATTGATAAAAGATCGCAAGGTTAGTGAAACGTTCTGTTTACTTTTAAAGACATGTCCAGCTTTGGTATGGTCCCTGGTTCGTTTTTCAGAATCACTGATATCTTCTACTGGCCTTGTGCCTCCACTTTCTTTACAACAGAGTTTGTTAGGTACCTATTCAAGCTGTTTTGTGGGCAGGGAGTTTGTGGACTGGTTGATTCACGTTAAAGAAGTAGAAACCAGAGTCGAGGTCAGTAGGATTATTGAAAATTAAGGCGAAGTAATGAAATCAATTCTTTTGGTTGTTAATAGAGTATTTCGTGATACAATGCTATGTGATGACGGATCTCTCTCCTTATCGAAGTATTTTGTGAGCAAGCGTTAACAATTTTGCAGGGTGTAGAAATCGGTCAGTTACTCTTGAATGTGGGAGCTCTGGAGCACGTGTCCAAAAAGCAAGTGTTTGAAGACAAAGATCAGTATTACAGGTTTAGCACCGAGGTAGGCTATTTTGATCTGTTACTTGAAGAACAAGAGGTGTTTACAAGGCCTTACTTCACTTAGTCGATTCTTGCAAAAAGCGTGATTCTGCAGGTAAATTTGAGATTTCTTTGCAGCACTCGGTGATCTTATTTAATACACTGGGCTCTGGAAAAAATGTTACAGATTCAAGCCTTGATCGGATCATGGTGTTGTTCTGAGGAGAAAACGGTTTTTTTTCTCGTACTCCTCTAAGAAAGAGAGAATTACTTTACGCATTATCGGAAACTACTACTGCAAATTCTTCATTCCGACAAAACCCTTACTTAAAAGAATTAAGCGGTACTTTTGTCGTTTCAGGCCAAGAAAACCTGTTTTAAAAGAGTTTTTAACTACCCCACCCTCCCTCCTTATTGTTAACTACTATCTTTCAGCTCTCTATTAACAATGATTTTGTTTCTTCACTTACGCAGAGAAATGATTTGGCAGGTGATTCCTTCGCTGGTGAAAGTATCCCTGACATGGACTCTAACATAGTGTTGTTTATAATGGCTTTTCGCTGCTCAAATACGGAGAGACCTGGTAAGGGATCCCAGGGCATTGCAGTGTAACCTGACTTTTGTCATCGCTATTGAAAGATCCTAACAGAATTTAGCCTGGGTTCAATGACTTCCTGTTTGGATGCGAGTCAGAAAAACTGTATCCAGTACACCTATTGGTAAACTTCTCAGGAAGATGATGTACAAGACAACTCTTATCTTATAAAAGTGCTGCTTTTAGTCTCATCACATAGCTGAAAACAAATTTTCAAATTTTATCTTTAAAGAAAGAAAGAAGAAAACTGATGAAGAGCAAGTCAAACCATGGTCAAACCAAACATTCTTGCTTGTCATTTTCCTTAAACTATTTTTCCAGGAAATTTCGCAGTTGATCCCAATTTTTTTGTGCTCGACCCATTTTCATGGCTCGCCGGGCCAAACGTTTGAACCGGTGCTATTCCTGTTGCAAAGCAAGAAGACAGATTCAGTACTTGTTCCGAGTTTTTCACCTCAATTGCGCTTTCCTTTAATTTCCAAACTGAAGACTTCCGTTCTGTTTAGACTTTTTCGTCTGTCAGTGCATGAGAGTTCACACTGTGATCTCTCCCTCTGATTAAGGATTTATCATCCTGTTTCCTCTAGATTCCAGCTTGAATGCTGTCAGCGTGATTGCATCGCGGTCTCATATAGCCCTTGTCAAACAGAATCCTCAGTGGCCCGTTCCTCGGTACACAGCACTATCCCAACCACTCAAGGACCCAGCGTTCGTGTGCTTGGCCCGACACAAAATCACCGATGTCACTAGCTTGGTATGTAATTTTGTTGAGGGTTTTGGTTCTCTCAGTCTTAAGCGAGTTTGGTCAATAATTGGGTAGATGGGTTATAGAGTGAGGAAGGTGGTCACGTTTTATCCTTTAACCTAGTTGATTGCGGCAAATTACAAACAGACTCGCATTCGGAAAAAATATATATACTGGGGTATCTGGAGACAGTTATTTTCTATGGAACCATCTTGAGTATGAAATGGGGCAACGAAACACGCCAGCTACACTTGATTATTTTATACTGGACGTTTGCTGTTTTCACAGGATTTTTTTGAAGATGATTCGTGCTTTATGGGGATCAGTATAACAGACGAGGTAAGGTTTTACCAGTAGAACAGCGATGTTACACCCGTCCGAAGAGAAGTTCAAATTGATACCAATAATACCATGATCAAACACCTACTTATCTCTATAATAATAGGAAAACGATAATAATAATAATAATAATAATGATAATGATAATGATAATAATAATAATAATAATAATAATAAAATCACCAAAATATTGACAAAAATTATGATAAAAACCTTATATATCAAAAAATACATTAAAATGTCTGCTAAAAGATTTAAGAAAAAACACGCTTCGTTTACGTTTACTTCTTGAGCTTTAAGGGAGAAGATGAAAATGAAAATAATAATAGTAATGAGAAGAATGTGAAGAGCATTAAAAGTTCTAATAATAATAATAATTATGTTAACAGTTATAATAATGGCGATGACTAACAATAATGATAATAATAGTAACTGCAATTATAACAGTTAACAACATTGATATTTGATAAAACAATAATGATATTTGATAAAACAATAATGATATTTGATAAAACAATAATGATATTTGATAAAACAATGATAATAAAATTAATAATAATAATAATAATATAATAAACTTTATTTCTATATCACTAATTGCTCTAGGCGCTTAACAATATCACAAAATGTATTAAAAACCTGAAAAATCTAACAACTACATATGTAAGCATGGAAATTAAATAGAAATATATTTACAAATCGAAAAAGGCTTGGCGAATTAAATATGTCTTTAAGTGTTTTTGGAAATAATTCAAGAAATCGGCATTTCTTAAAGATACATATCTGCTGTTCCATAATTTACGTCCTGCAATAGAAAATCTTCGATCACCACAAGACTTAAGCTTAGATCTCGGGACTTGAAGTAACTTATTTGAACAAGAATGCAAAGAGTAGGAGCTGGTACAAAAGCTGAGCAAATTGGATGTATAACTTGGTTAAATTCCACTGATAGCCTTTTATACTAACAATAAGATTTTATAAGTAATGCGGTATTCAACAGGCTAACCAATGTAAGTCAATTAAAATGGTAGTGTTATATGGTCAGGGATTGTAAGGACAATGAGGAAGTTAATGATTGTGGTGATGTTGAGCTTTACTATTATTACTATAAGTAATGTGGTATTCAACAGGCTAACCAATGTAAGTCAATTAAAGTGGGAGTGTTATATGGTCAGGGATTGTAAGGACAATGAGGAAGTTAATGATTGTGGTCATGTTGAGCTTTAATATTATTACTATAAGTAATGTGGTATTCAACAGGCTAACCAATGTAAGTCAATTAAATTGGGAGTGTTATATGGTCAGGGATTGTAAGGACAATGAGGAAGTTAACGATTGCGGTCATGTTGAGCTTTACTATTATTACTATAAGTGATGCGGTATTCAACAGGCTAACCAATGTGAAGGTGTAGTCTGATCGTCCGGGTGAGTGTAGTCCTGAGAAGGACTGTTGTCGGTGGTAGTGACTGACGTTTCGACAACCTGTGCATAAAGCTGTTTTTGTGTACATAAAGCCACAGTGTGAAGGTGTAGTCTGATCGTCCGGGTGAGTGTAGTCCTGAGAAGGGTGGTAGTTGTCGAAACGTCAGTCACTACCACCGACAACAGTCCTTCTCAGGACTACACTCACCCGGACGATCAGACTACACCTTCACATGTTACCCCCGGGTTCAAACCATTTACTGCAGGCTAACCAATGTAAGTCAATTAAAATGGGAGTGTTATATGGTCGCTTTACTGTTATTGTACAGGACGCCCCCGTGGGGAACGGCGAGAGTCAGTGGATTTTGAAGACAGAAACATTCCCCACCCTTTCCTCCTTGGTCAAAGTGATCAAGGAACCGTGGGAGGCCCAGTTTGGCGTGGAGCTGCAAAAGAATCTTTATCCTTCAGTAATGGTAAGGCCTTGGAGGAGTATTGTTACAGTGGCTATGAATAGGGGGAAGAAGATGTTGGGTAGTTACTGAGGTTGTGTAAGGGAGCTACGTTTGGAAAGTATGTAAGTCATTCTTTTATTTGTTTGCTTACCTAAATGACGCTTTTTACATCGCTGATCTTGACAGTTTGCATGATGCGTGTAAAAGGTGAACCTAGTGACGGCCTTTATCACAAAGTTCTCCGTGGCTCAGTGGCAGAGCAGAAGAGCGCGAAATTGGTTTTTCTCGAGTTTCAGATTTTTTTTCACTGTCCCACGCTCGTGACAAGACGAACAACACCTTTCTAAATAGAATAAGAAGACTGGTTTATGCAAAGTATAAGGTCATCAAGATTCGAAAATATAAGAGATGCAATAATAAAGTAAGGATGTTAAGGATGGTTGTGGATGGAGGGAGCACGACGAACTTAAGTAATTCAGGCTAACTTTGAAAATGGACAAACAAATGACCTAGCTCTTGTAATACACATTTTTTTATTGAATTTTTTGTCTTCTGCAGGAACATAATATGTAGGCGAAGTGGACGAAGTGGACTGACGTACTCCTTACTACATTTACTCGCTGAGAATCGAAAAATTTTTCGTATGCACGAAAGCACTCTCAACCAACGTTATCTTTAATTTCCCATAATTAATAATCCGCTTTAGAAATGAAACAATCAGGAGATTTAACTCAAAGTTTGTGGCGAAGTTGAGGTAATAATTCCCTTAAGATGGAAGCCTCTACTCTACTTTTTGCTAGCATCAAGATGATGCAAATTATGGTGTAATCTCCCGACCAATCACAGCGCACGCAAGGTTAAACTTCCATGGCAACCATTCTACCATGTAAATGAGTCTTATTCAGCCGACTCAGGAAAAGTGTTGATCCGGTTTTGAATAACGTGGCCCTGGGCATTATTCACCTTGATTGAAACATTCCCACTTTTCCCAAATTTAAATGACACGAGGTGAAGCAGAGAAGCTCGTTCTGATATAGGTAAATAATTTATTTCAACTAAAATTTAAAACTATTTTAGTCGCGCTAAATTATTTTAACTGACGTGAGAGTTCCGAGTACGACACCATTCGTTACGAAAATTCCCAATTTTGTTTAAAAAAATATAAAAGGATTATTTATTGAAATGCGATAATTTCTTTCTGTCTCCTCTCTGCGGAATCATGATTATAAATGATTAATTTGGTAATTGATTTGTGTCAATGGATAACAAAACCCAAGACAAATTAACTTTAAACTTAATATATTTTGTGTAAAAAATTCCTTTAGTATTGAGTATGACTAAGCAAGAAATAAACTACATTCCATGAAGATGAGGAAAACTTGTGTCATTCTACTCACATAAAACATGTACCACACATGACGATTTATCCGAAGCACGCATCTAAATCAAATTGTGTTAGACAGAGAAAGCAGCATCAAACGTAATGCATGGCGGGAAGATTCTTTGACGTTTCGGTAAAGGTGTTATCACCTGGGACCTCAAGTCATACGCTTTCGTCAGTTCTCCGCCGATGACACAAGTGCAGTTTTAAATACGACTGTGGAGAACCACACACTCACGTTTGTTTTTTTCTTTAATTATAAAATTGCTTTTATTCATGTTTTGTGAATTCAGGGCGTAGGATTCATCGAACACTTCCCTCCGACATAGAAAGAGTGCCATTACGGTTAACAAATACTTTGCTTTGGAGTTATACTTTGATCTCCAGGGATGTCGGAAAAATTTAACACAACGACAAATGGTACGCAGCCAACATTTTGCTTCAATCCTACAGTGAGAAGAATCGGATTCACTGTTATTTACAGCTTGATTTCTGTAGTTTCAGTGATTGCAAATTTATTGATTGGAATTATTTTTTACAAGACTAAAACTCTAAGAAAATCCATCAACTTTTTCATCGTCAATATGGCCATTTCCGATATTCTTTTGCCGATTTTTCTTATACCGCCGATTGTGGCATCGTTATTCACTGTTGAACCTTGGCTGATCAGCGGTCCTGTTGGTTTGGCCTTGTGTAAGCTTGTAATGTTCTTGCCCCATGTTTCTGTTTCTGTGTCTACTGAGAGCTTAGTTCTAATGGCAGTGGACCGATTTGTGGCTGTGCTATTTCCGCTCCGATCCCCACTGATTAGTCCAGGGCTGTGCTCCTTCTTCATCCTCGCAACTTGGATTGTCGCAATGGCCGTTTCGTCTCCATATCTCTTCACAATGAAACTTGTTGAGTATCCAGACGGTTTAGTGTGCGAGCGAAAGTGGAGTGATACTTTTGGCGTCAGCTCATCGGTAGAAAAGTATAACCAAGCAGTTTTTACCGTTTCATTTTATGTTCCATTCGTTTTGATTGCCATACTTTACACAGTTATTTGTTTTAGGCTCAAGTTCCAGAAGAAACCAGGCGAACGATCAACCAACATTGAGCAACAACGCGGGAAAAGGGAGCGAAATGTGTTTAAGACGTCTGTTGCTATTGTATTGGGGTTTGCAGCGTGCTGGTTTCCTTATACGATCCACTGGTTACTACCGAAGCATTTCAGATCCGAAAACGCATCGTGTGGCTTTGAATACTTCACCGTTATTGCCTTTCTTTTGGCTCAATCAAACTGTGCTATAAACCCTTGCATATGTTTGATTTTTAGTGGAAATTACCGTCAAGGTTTCAAGAATCTAACGCAAGGCTCCCCTTTCTTCAATAATCAAGTCAATACTGCAGAAAGTGTTGTTTTCCAGCGTCGACGGGCAAGTGAAACAAATTAGTCTCAGATACATATGTGCATCAAGTAAACTACCGTGACTGACCAATTTTAAAAATCGGAGGGAAGCGAAATTTTTAGTCGGCCTTTAAAGATGAAAACACGCCGACCGCCACGTGAAACCTGTAATAAGGTGGTCATGTTCAATTCTCTATACTTGAACAGATTATCGAGCTTTGAATTTAGAATCTGTTCTTGAAAATTAAAAAAAGGAAATAAATAGTTGGATTCAATATCAGCTTTCTTTTTATCGTTCTTTTTCAGTTCTATTGCCTCTATGTTACATGAGAAACCCGGTAATGGGTGTCACCTGAAGCCTGTAATAACAAGCGATTGAGTTTCGTCTTTTTTTTTTTTTAACTTGATGACGACCTTTGAGTTTAAAAACGTTTACTTTAAAAGACGGAGACATAATTTAAGTCAACATCGGCTGTCTTCTGAATCTCTTTTTTCCATTAGAGGGACAATTTCCATATAAGGACAATTCAGCGAGTTTCGGAATCATCTGAGTTGACTTCACGAAGTCTGACGTTTCAGGCATTTTTCCAGTCATGTCCATGATTCTGACAGAGTCAAAGGGTGAAAGGAGGAGAAATTTTAAGTAAACCTCAATTAAACTTTGAAACTGAAACCAGGACACCACTTGGAGCCTGTAATACGAAGCGAGTAAGATTAAACTCCCTTTATTTGAACATATTATTGAACTTCCGATTTAAAAATGTTTACTTTAAGTCATTATCGGCACTCTTCTTTTATCATTCTTTTTTTTCCATGCCGTTTGCCATCAGAGGCAAATTTTCATACAATTACAAGAGAGAGAATTTCTGACACAGATGACTTGATTTCACAAAATCTGACCCTTTTATCTTTTCAGTTGCCCCCCCCCCCTCCCATATTTGATTCTGATACAGCCGAAGCGGTGAAGGGCAAATAAATTTGAGTCGCCCTCCATTGTACTTAATGAAAACGTACGTACCAACTGAAGCTTTTAAAAAAAAGCGGTCAAGTTTTCTCTCCTTATCTAAACATGATTATGAACTTTGAATTGAAAACGTTTACTTTATGGAAACGAATAATTTAAGTCGACATCGACATTAATTGTTATCATTGATCATTAATTATTGGCTTTCTTTTTTTCCGGCCAGAGCATAAAGAAAATTTTCATACAATTATAAAAGAGCGAGTTTCTGAAGCATATGACTTGATTTCCGACGATCTTCAATAAAAGACAGAGGATGCATTTTTTCCCTGATCCGCAAACCCGGAAATTGTTTGTCGCACTTTGGAATGATCGGCGGCTTTTGTAATACCTGTCCCATAATGTGATAAATGTTGCACTTCATAATATTTCTCGCACTTTTTAATAACGCGTGTCGTACTTGGTAATAATAAAGCTGTCACATTGGTAAAGCTACCATTGGGTTTACTTACAAAGTGCGGTAAGCGTTGTTGGAAGTGCGACGGGTTATTTCATTAGAGTGTTAAAACAAAATGCAAACGATTTTTCTCTTACTGACATACAAAGTCAATGCGTGTCCTGCGGAATTGTAACGACGACCCATTTTGTGAAAGGTTTTACAAAAGTAGGTAGCTCGCCTTTTTAGACAGATGCTGCAGTGCCTATTACAAAATATGTTAGTGATTAAAAAATGCCGCAACCATTTGCGTAGGTTATCATAAAATACTTCGTTATTACAAAATGACGCGGAACAGGGCGACAGGTATTACAAAGTGCGACAGAGTGAAAACTTTCGGTCTGAAATCCGTACTTCTGATTTTTTTTGTTTTTTTTTTTTGTTTTTTTTTTTGGCGCGTAAGATTTCAGACTAAATTGCACTCCAGCTGGTTCAAATACCATTATAAATTGAACAAAGTAATAATGATATCATTACCTCGGGGCTGGTCATTAAGTGATTGAATCAAATTCAATTTTCTTTTTCAGTGTAAAACGTCAATCATGGGCCATGATGTTTCAGCGTAATCTTGTGGGAAATCTTAACCTGAATTATAGTGGGTAAAGTATGAAGTAAGCATTATCTGTTTTTTACTCGTTAACTGATTTATCAACTATCTTGGACGAAGTAAGTGAGTCACGGAACATTTGTAGCCCTTTCCCTGACTTCAATTATACGGTAGAATTTGAAACTTTGTTGACACTCTGGGGAAACTGCTGCTTGCCATCTTTTGTGCGCCCACCTCCTCGTGCGTCTTCGCTTAACTGTAAGCCTCTAACAGGTCAAATTCGTGAAGACAGAGAAAGGGAGGAGGCTTGAGATCTTGATTTTATTAAATGTTACTGATCAAAAAAAAAAGAAAAAAAAAAAGAGCAACATCCGTGCAAACCTCATTTAAACAGAATTATTTAATCAGTAGCTTTCCTCTTTCAGATAGTTTTTCCACCCCCAAGATACAATTAAGAGAAATGACGTTAGGATGACGCACACTTGTAAATTCCATAGAAGTATTTTCAACTGTTTTTTTAACTAGCATGAGTAACTGTTTGATCAAACGAGGCCAAATGAAAGATTTCTTTTCATTGTATAACAGAGGGAAGCAACATACGATGCGGTGTAAATATATTATCAAAAAAGAAAGTTGATGATTGAACCTTCGGGATCTGGTAAATAGTCTGCCATAGTCGTATCTCTGGTAAAGTAATTGATAAGTTTCTTCCCGCGTTTTGTTTAGTCTTTAACAATAATCCAGACAAAAATGATATCCCATATTCGACAGAATTAAAGCCCTTTCTAATACAGATGACTGTAAGATTTTGTCAGCTACAGCTTGATTAATATGTTATTTTCATCGTTGTGTCCAACTGACAGGATTCCTTGATGCATATCAACGGTCCACACCCAAGAATAATTGTCTTTACGGCTACAGATTCGTTTCTAAATCCCTGTAGATGTTCTTTACTTGTTCTCAATGATTTATTTCGTTTGGGTTCAATTCAGTTTTACAAATAATACTTATTATTAAAAACTGGATCATTGGATAATGCAATTCAAGACTTTTTATTGGCTTAATTAGCCATTATGCCTATATGAGCCAATATACCATAATCTACAACTATGGTAAGCGTACGCGTCAGCTTGAAATTAAAAGGGAGCTAAAAAATTTAATAAAAATTAATAATTTAATTTAACGTTTTTAATAAAACAATTATTCCACTCGCGCTTGTTGGATGTGAGATGACTATAGCCAACGCGGTGCTAAGCGCCTCGTTGGCTATCTATCATTTCATATCCAACGCGCGCTCGCGGAATAATAAACTAGAACACCTGCCACCATGTTACATGGCATCTCTGTTAGCCCTGGCAACATAAGAGTTACTGAAGAGATTCTTAAGACCTCGACGATAATTTGTACTTAATATAAAACAGATACAGGGGTTCATAGCGCTGTTTGTTCGGCTCAGTAACAGACAAAATTGCCCTAATAACAGGATTCCACAGGGTATTGTAGAATTATTTTTAACTACAAACATTGCTAAAGTATAAATACTGAACGGAAACCAGCAGACAGCGAACCCTAAAACAATAGCAACGGACAGTTTGAGCGCATTTCTCTTTCTTCTCGAACGCTGAATTTGAGCGTTCATTGAATGCTCGCCTGGACTTGTTTGGAACTTCAGTTTCAAAAGAATCACAAGGTAAAGAATAAACATCAGAACGAAGGGGATGTAAAAAAATACGATAAAAAGTGCCATAAAGTATTTTTTCACCGACGAGGGATCGTCAGATACACGCATCCATTGCCGCACACACTTGTACTCCAGATGAGAAAATTCGACAAGTTTGAACGCGAGCAGATACGGGGTGACTATAGCTATGGCGATGATCCAAGTAGCGAGGATGAAGAAGGGACACAATTTTGAGCTGATGAGTGGGGAACGAAGGGGAAATACCACAGCTACAAATCGATCCATTGCTATCAGTACCAAGCTCTGAATTGACACGGCAACAGAGAGATCGGACATAAAAGGAACAAGCTTACACAAAGCTTCGCCAAGATGGCCACTGATTAACCAATTATCGACATGCATCTCTGTTACAGTTTTCGGGAACAAGATAATCGGCAACAGGAGGTCTGATACAGCCATGTTCACAATAAGATAGTTTATGGGTTTTCGCAAAGCTTTTGTCTTGTAAACAATTATTCCAATAAAGGAATTTCCAACCAGTGAAATAAAAAATAAAAGGCAATAAGCAATTGTGTGCCCAATTCTTTCTGCTGTAGGATTAAAGCAGTTTGACGGCCGGGTTCCATTCACAGTTACGCTCAAGTTCATTGCCATTTCGTAGAAGCGCTCTTCAGTGACCGCTGAAGCCAAGCGTTGCTCTTATGGAAGTCTCAGGCAGCCCTATTCGTAGTGCGGCCACTTACTGTGAAAGCGAAGGAAATTTGAATATCTCATTTAAGTAAAACATACCGAAACCAATTACTCTAGGCCTTTATTTGGGTTTGTTGTCACATATCATGTTTTAAGTCTTTCTACTTTACTTAGAAGTGACGCAAATTTGAATACTCAACTAGGTAAAATGTACCGATTAAGAATTTGTTCATGCTTAGCGTGCGTATATCGAGTTATGGATGCACGCGGAAAGGAATAACCGTGATAACATATAATGTCGAACATATACACGTAACCAGCTTCAAACCATTTTTTGTAGTATTCACCTTAAAGGTTAGATTTCATCATACTAACTATGATTTCATGTGTATTATACTTTCTCATGTCATTACATATTAATCAGAAACTCTATCTTTATTTACATGACTGTAATACGCACAAAAATATAGATCCTAGAGCTAGAGTTCAAACAACGGTTAGAACCGTTGAGCTAAGTTTCTTTTGGTATAAGGACGTGTAATACCTATCAGTATATGAGTATAAGATGTAAAGTATTGTCTCAAATTAATATTATTCACGAGTTTCGGAAATCAACTGAACGTGACGTGTCTTAGTCAGTTTTGGATATACAGCTAAAAATCCCTTAAATTTATTGGCTGACTATCATCGAGTGCTAATTTAAAAATTTTAGATACAATAAAACGAGGCTGCTCTAAAACAGTGATATATGTTAGGGTATTTTCTCAACCGACAGAAAGATACAACTCGTACCAACTTAACTACTTTATTCAATGACGTAGTAACCTTACTACGGAGCGATACCAATAACCAATACAATAACTATCCTCTTATCTTAGAGCCCCTTATAACACTATAATCTCAGTGCGCTACTGCACGACTCACAGCTCTCTTCAGAGATCCTTGTACCTTATCGATGTCCACAATACTTTTCCCAACGTAGCCCGGCTTCCACACGGCTGACGATTCTAGTAACAGTATAGAATTGCAACGATCTTTATCCGGCTCTGTAACAACACTAGCTCCTCTCAAAACGTTCTAGAATATTTCAAGGATCTGTAATACAACTATTTTTAGTATCATTACATCACTATTGCATCATAACAAAATATGCTGACTAATTAAGGGTTCTAAAATGTTCCATTAAAAGTTCTGAATGAGTCAGCATGTCTAAGCGTTCCAGAAACTTCCTCATCTCTATATTTAGTAATTATGTGACACAGCATTTTGTAGACAATACGGGCAGTCTCCATAACATATAAGATATATCTAAGAGCTTGACTGTAATCATCTGTGAATTATATAAATTTATTTATTTATTTATTTATAAGCTTCGCCAAAAACAATTTGGCAGAAGAGATCTCACAGAGCTAACGTTCCATTAACGAGACTCCTAAATCCAAGAGACTCCTAAATGCAAGAGTTTACAATACCGTTTGACCAAGCCAGTCACTTAGGCAGTTGTTAAAAGTGGGAAACTAGCTGTCGGCATGGCAAACTTTATTCCTTTCGCTCCGACGAAGGGCTAACGCTCGAAACGTCAGCTTTTATAATCGCAACGGTGGCCAATTTACCATTTCAACTTTGTTGATATACTCAAATTATTTTATTCCTTGATGCTTGTTGATTAATCTGTAGAAGAGCAGCTGAGAAGATTCTTAAGAACTTGACGAAAATTACCGCTTAAGGTAAAACAAATGCACGGGTTTACAGTGAAGTATGAGCAAGCCAGAAAGAAGGTAATAAGGGGCTGACTATTTAACTCTTGAGGGGGGTGGGTGATTTTGAAAAAAAATTTCCTGCAAGCGCTTATTGGAAGAAAAAAATGGCATGCAGCCCAAATGTAACAGAAAAAATGAGCATTTAGAACGGAAAAAATATCCTGCACAGCAGATTGCTAGAAAAAAAAATTCTTGATGACCAGAAATCACCCACCCCCTCCCCTCAAAAGTTAAATGGTCGGCCCCTAAGGTAGGTGTATTGGAAACCGCAAGATGACATAGTTTTTCTGTCGGATGAAAAGGAGATTAAGGAGATGATGATACTGTGTGGCAGCCAGCATATAGCAAAACCTAACACGATGGCAACTGACATCTTCAGAACATTTTCCTCTGTCTTCAAATGCTGTACTCTTACGGTAGCTGATTGCTCGCCTGGAATCTTCTGCGATTTAATTTTTAAGGCAATAGCAAAATAAAGTGTGGCAATCGGAACTAAAGGGACATGGCACAAAATAAAGATTAAACCCATCACGTAGGTTTGTACCGATATGGACTCCCCAAATGTCTCTTTCCACTGCCACCAACATACTAGCATGTTTAATTAATAAGCATGCCCATGCAGAAATTCGAGAAAATCGAGAGTCAACATCCGAGATGATTCTGTAACTGAGAAAAGAAGAGTTGGAAGTAGCTTTCATCCGAACTAACATAATCAATAAACGTTTCTGATATAAAATATGGTCGGCAAAAGGGATAATTTTCGAAAGATCTCCTAGAATTGTCATCATTATTATTATTAAGGAAATGACAAGAAAACGAGTCCAGAAACTGAGCCCAGCTACAGATGTTTAATGATATTGAATGAGAGTTGACAACTGCTGGTACGAATGATCACGCATTAAGCTAGCAAAAATATGATTATAACAACCAAAGGAAAGCGCGCGCTCTGATTGGTCAATTCAGCGTCCACCGTTTGCCCGTGGGTGTACGCTGTCGACGTGAGCAAATGTAAAGACTAGTTTTTCACGCGCGCTTGTTTTTTCTGGTCACTTAAGATTTGTTAAATAAAAGAAAACTCTTTTGCTACAATGTATCAATGATATGTTATAAGACAAATGGACAGAGTACACTATTGAGTTATGGATGCACTTAGAAGGTTTACTAAGTACTCAAGAAGCTAGAGTCGCTCTATCGCCTCGCACGACTGTTACGTTTCTTTCGTGCTTAGCAACCTCCCGCGTGCACCCATAACTCAACATGGTGCACGCCGTGGTGTTTACCATTGGTTAATCCGTGCTTCAGTGACATTGCAATTCAAAATTATATTTCAATCAGACTGTCATCGATAGTTTAATCTAGCCTGGAACTTACTCAGAAGCCTCGTTGCTCAGTAGACGGATTGGAGTTTTAAAGAAAATTTGATGGATTTTAACGAAATTTTTGTTAAAGGAAATTAAAGCCTTAGGACAATAAAAGATGGATCTTGTTATGTGCGAGACGAATGGTATGCTTTTATTGGTCTCCAGAAAAACTTGTTTTGCACTGAATATAATTACTAGGCTTTCGAAATCGAAAAGGAAAAGCCAGATAAACTGAGTTAGTATTTCTTAGGAACAGTCTGCTCATTTGCACGTGATCACCTGTACATGATTGACAGTGCCTTCCTTTTCAAGCCTCCTCCTAAATAAATGAGTTAACAAATTTGAGAACTTTTCAAACGCATAACATAGTATCCTCTATTAACTGTATGTTTAATTGTATGTGGTAAAAAGACCCTGGTCGTGTCATGCTTGTAAATGGAACTATCTTTTAAAACTTCAACTGTAGACTCCGCTCTTTTGAAAAATTTCAAAAGTTTATCAAAAAGTTTGTTTCATTTATTTGTTTTAATGGTTTCACTCGGTCCGTTGATCAACAGAACATAAAACTGAAACAGCATCAATTCATATTCTGATGCTCCAATTTTTGGTATGCCTGTATTTGTGACGTCTTAAATTTCGTTCTGCTTGTGTAGCTTAATTTCCGTCTTCCAAAATTCTATTCCGTTTGTTCAATTGCTGTTCCAGTGTTTTAAGCAAAGAATTTATAATCTGCACAGGTTCTACATAACAGAATTTGAAACAGGATTTTAGCGGCGATGAGCCCCTATAGTTGACGGTCAAAACTTTTCCTTTTTGACAGTTGACAGTGATATTTTAAGCCCTTTGACGGCTGCCGTCTTCTTCGTGAAATACTTTTCAACGAGTAGGTGTTTTGAGCAAGTTGGAGTAAAAGCAAAGAAAGGCATCCGCTAATTGGAAGCCACTTCAGTCACTGCATGCACGAAATGAAGCTAACTGCATTGGCAAACATTCAGCTATAAAATGCGCTAAAAGATAATGCCACTGACATTTGTTTTTGAAACATCTTCATTATGACCAGCTATAGTCGGCGTGCAGTAAATATTCGACATAGAAGGAGAACATTTACAAATGCATGCAAATTAATGGTCTACCCAGTAAATTGACACACCTGCTTTGATAGACCAATCTTTACCCGATAATTTAACGTAATGGTTAATTTGCGCACATTAATAGATCTATTCCACCAGACTTGTTCCTGTATGGCCAGATTCAGTGTGCAGTTCAATGACGTATTTATATTCTTGCTTTTTTGTGAAGACACAAGAGCCAGCTGAATAAAATGTAATTTTCTAAAATTTCTTCCCCTTACGGTCAATACTGAGCTGCATTTGTGAAAAACATTTTCAACGAGCAGGTAAAAATTATGGCGATGATCCAAGTAGCGAGGACGAGGAAGGGTCACAATTTTGAACTGATGAGTGGGAACGAAGGGGAAATACCACAGCTACAAATCGATCCACTGCTATCACTACCAGGCTCTGAATTGACAAGGCAGCTGAGAGATCGGCCGAAAAAGGAACAAGTTTACACAAAGCTTCGCCAAGGTGGCCGCTGATTGGCCAATTATATCGACATACAGAATATCGGCAGCAGGAGGTCTGACGCTGCCATGTTAAAAATTAGATAAATTATGGGTTTCCGCATAGTTTTCGTCATGTAAACAATTATTCCAATAAAGGAATTTCCAAACAGAGGAACAATAAATAAAAGGCAGCAAGCAATTGTGTACCCAATCCTGTCTGCTGTGGGATTAAAGCACTGACGGCTGGGTTCCATTCACTTTTACGCTTAAGTTTATCGCCATTTCGTAGACGCGTTCTTTAGTCAACGCTGAAGCCAAGCTGTCGAGAACATGATTACGTAATAAGGGTGTGACGCTGTTAATATTTACTTAGCATTGATTGCAGTCCGAAAATAGTCTTGAACACGTGCTTTTCGAGTCGAACGAGCGAGGAATGAAAAGTTTGTATCGAAAGTAATTAGCGTTGAGCTTGAAGTAAAGTTTGTATCGAGACACCTAATCAGAGAATTAAAGCGCTGCTATCGTGGAAGTCACAGGCAGCTCACTGCGAAAGTGACTGAAATTTGAATATATCATTCGAAACCAATTATTCTAGGCCTTTATTCTGGTTTGTCGTCACACATCATTTTTTTAGGTATTTCTACTTTACTTAATAATTTGGATATATCAACAGAGTTGAAATGGTAAATTGGCCACCGTAACGATTACAAAAGCTGACGTTTCGAGCGTTAGCCCTTCGTCGGAGCGAATTGAGGAATTGTGGGTTGTGTGTGCTTTTAAAGGCAGAAAACGTAGCTTCATTTTCATCTGCTGTTGTGTGAATTTTTCATCACGAGAGAAAGTTGACGATTGAGCCTTCAGGATCTAGTTATTTTGAACTAATGCATCTGCCATATCTTTGATGTAGGGATTGATGTGTTTCTTCCTTCATTTTGTTTAGTCTTTAACAATAATCCAGGTGAAGATGATATCCTGTATCGAGTACACCTATTGGTAAACTTCTCAGGAAGACAATTTGAAAGACAACTGGATCTCGTCTTATAAAGTGCTGCTTTTAGTCCCGTTACACAGCTGAAAACAAATTTTCAAATTTTATCTCTTAAAGAAACAAAGAAGAAAACTAACGAAGCGCAAGTCGAACCAAACGTTCTGGCTTGTCATTTTCCGTAAACTATTTTTCAAGGAAGTTTTGCAGTTGATCCAAAATCTTTTGAGCTCGACCCATTTTGATGGCTCGCCTGGCCAAACGCTTGAACCGGTGGCTACTCCTGTTGCAAAGCAAGGAGACGACAAATTCAGTACTTGTTCCGAGTTTTTCAACTCAATAGCGCTTTCCTTTAACTTCCAAACTGAAGACTTCCGTTCTTTATGGACTTTTTCGTCTGTCAGTGCATGAGAGCTCACCCTTCATGTAAGCATACCCGTTACACTGTGATCCGCGCTCCCTCTGATTAAGGATTTATCATCCTGTTTCCTCTGTCTTGATTCTAGCTGGGATGCTGTCAGCGTGATTGACGTCTTTTACATCGCTCATCTTGACAGTCTGCATGATGCGTGTAAAAGGTGAATCGAGTGACGGCCTTTATCACCACAGAGTTCTCTGTGGCTCAGTGGTAGTAAGAACGCGAAATCCGTTTTTCTCGAGTTTCAGAGTTTTTCTCTGTCCCACGCTCGTGACAAGACGAACAACACCTTTCTAAATAGATAAGAAGACTGGTTTATGCAAAGTATAAGGTCATCAAGATTGGCAAACATATGAGATGCAATAATGAAGTAGCATGATGAACTTAAGTAATTCACATATGATGCACGATCCTCGCAGTAGATAGCGCTATTTAAGCAATAGCGAAAAACAGACCTGAAAAAAATCAGGCCTGTACGGGATTCGGACCTCTGACCTCTGCGATACTAGTGCAGCGCTCTACCAATTGAGCTAACAAGCCAACTGGGAGCAGGCCGTTAAGTTGATTCGTAATAAACCCGTGAAAATGATAAATCAGATACAATGAAATATATGAAGTTCATATATTTCTTGCTTCATATATTTCTTTCATATAATTCTTTCTTATTTCATATATTTCTTTCTTGCAAGTTGATTGAATTTTTTAAGTAATTCAGGCTAAATCTGTGAAAATGGAAAAATGGACAAACAATGACCTAGCTCCTGTGATACACATTTGTTGATTGAATTTTTTGTCTTTGCAGGAACACAAAATGTAGGCGGAGTGGACTGATATATTCGTTACTACAGTTACTCACTAAAAATCGAAAAATTTTTCGCATGCACGAAGGCAATCTCAACCAACCTTATGTCTAATTTCCTATAATTAATAATCCGCTTTAGAAATGGAACAATCAGGATATTTATTTCAAAGTTTGTAGTGCAGTTGAGGAGATAATTCCCTTAAAATGAAGCTTCTACTCTACTCTTTGCTAGCATCAAGATGATGCAAATTATGGTGTAATCTCCCGATCAATCACAACGCACGCAAGGTTAAACTTCCATGGCAACCATTCTACCATGCCAATGAGTTGTATGTAGTCGACTCAGGAAAAGTCTTGATCTGGTTTTGAATAACGTGGCCCTGGGAATTATTCACCTTGATTGAAACATTTCCACTTTTTACGGGTTTGAATGACACGAGGTGAAGAAGAGAAACTCGTTTTGATGGGTAAATAATTTATTTCAACTGAAGTTTGATATTATTTTAGTCGCGCCGAATTATTTTAACTGACGCGAGAGTTCCAAGTGCGACACCGTTCGTTATGAAAATTCCCAATTTTGTTTAAAAGAATATAAAAGGATTATTTATTGAAATGCCATAATTTCTTTCTGTCTCCCCTCTGCGGAAACGGGATTATAAATGATTAATTTGCTGATTGATTTGTGTCAATGGATAACAAAACCCAAGACAAATTAACTTTAAACTTAATATATTTTGTGTAAAATTCCTTTAGTATTGAGTATGACGAAGCAAGAAATAAACTACATTCCATGAAGATGAGGAAAACTTGTGTCATTCTAATCACGTAAAACATGTACCGCACATGACGATTTATCCGAAGCACGCATCTAAATCAAATTGCATTAGACAGAGAAAGCAGCATCAAACGTAATGCATGGCGGGAAGATTCTTGTAAAGCTCAGGTGAAGGTGCTATCACCTGCGACCTCAAGTCATACGCTTTCGTCAGTTCTCCGCCGATAACACAAGTGCAGTTTTAAATACGACTGTGGAGAACCACACACTCACGTTTGTTTTTTTCTTTAATTATAAAATTGCTTTTATTCATGGTTTGTGAATTCAGGGCGTAGGATTCATCGAACACGTCCCTCCGACATAAAAAGAGAGTGCCATTACGGTTAACAAATACTTTGCTTTGGAGTTATACCTTGATCTCCAAGGATGTTGGCAAAATTTAACACAACGACAAATGATATGCAACCAACATTGTACTTCATTCCTACAGTGAGAAGAATCGGATTCACTGTTATTTGTAGCCTGATCTCTGTAGTTTCAGTGATTGCAAATTTATTGATTTGAATTATTTTTTACAAGACGAAAACTTTGAGAAAATCCATCAACTTTTTCATCGTCAATATGGCCATATCTGATATTCTTTTGCCGATTTTTCTTATACCGCCGATTATGGCATCGTTATACACTGTTGAACCTTGGCTGATCAGCGGTCCTGTTGGTCTGGCCTTATGTAAGCTTGTAATGTTCTTGCCCCATGTTTCTGTTTCTGTGTCTGCTGAAAGCTTAGTTCTAATGGCAGTTGACCGATTTGTGGCTGTGCTATTTCCGCTGCGATCCCCACTGATTAGTCCTAGGCTGTGCCCCTTCTTCATCCTCGCAACTTGGATTGTCGCAATGGCCGTTTCGTCTCCATATCTCTTCACAATGAAACTTGTTGAGTATCCAGACGGTTTAGTGTGCGAGCGAAAATGGAGTGATACTTTTGGCGACAGCTCATCGGTAGAAAAGTATAACCAAGCAGTTTTTACCGTTTCATTTTATGTTCCATTCGTTTTTATTGCCATACTTTACACAGTTATTTGTTTTAGGCTCAAGTTCCAGAAGAAACCAGGCGAGCGATCAACCAACATTGAGCAACAAAGCGGGAAAAAGGAGCGAAATGTGTTTAAAGGCATATTTTCATCCGAGATCCTTTGCGGTCGTTTGTTTTTGTTTTGGAATCGCACTATTGTTAAATGGAGAACTCTGATAGTCATTCACAAACACTATTAAAAAGAAAAAAAAAGATTTGGTGAAGAACACAGTAAACAAATTTGCAGCTAAATATTTGAGACTGAAAAATCATAAATCGAGTCTGTGTATAAAACTTGTACAAAGCTTACTTGAAGTTGAAGGAAATTGTTCGGCTTCAACACTAAATAAAATATAAACAAATAACCAATATTGGCTAAAACTGATTTACTTTACACATTTTGATTATAGAATAATGACTTGTACAAATGAGATCGCTTACATACATACCTCAGGATCTCAAGTAAAAATCAGTCAAATAATTATTCTCACCTCGAAAAAATCTCCCCGGAGTCTCTACTTCCATCGTAGGAACAATGCAATAACATTTCTGCAAAAGTACTGTCTGTAGTGTTACCGAAACCCATGATTGTTTTCCTTGCCCTCCATAAATCATGCACAGACTCTCGAAGTAGAATAACCTTTGCCGAGCCGGGCAGACCCGGCCTTCCTCTATACCGCTTCTTCGGCGGCATCAACTTTCAAATGACGTTTTTCACCGTCATACATGTAAGAATTAAAAACTATTTACTGATATGGATACTACGATAGTTTGTTGTTCGCACATGATTCAAGATGGAACTTTGAAAGCCCTAATTAGTAAGATGGAAGAAGATATCAAAGCGATTCCGCAACTTCGAGGAAAATAGCGTATTTTTCATATATGAAAAATGATCTGGGCGCGCAAGGCATCTCGGTTGAAAATGGACCTTTAAGATGTCTGTTGCTATCGTATTGGGGTTTGCAGCCTGCTGGTTTCCTTATATGATCCACTGGTTACCACCGAAGCATTTCAGATCCGAAAACGCATTCTGAGGTTTCGAATACTTCACCGTTATTTCCTTTCTTTTGGCTCAATCAAATTGTGCTATAAACCCTTGCATATGTTTTATTTTTAGTGGAAATTACCGTCAAGGTTTCAAGAATCTAACGCAAGGCTCCCCTTTCTTCAATAACCAAGTCAATACTGCAGAAAGTGTTGTGTTCCGGCGTCGACGGGCAAGTGAAACAAATTACTCTCAGATACAGATGTGGATCAAATAAACTACTCTGACTGACCAATTTTAAAAATCGGAGGGAAGCGAAACTTTTAGTCGGCCTTTGAAGATGAAAACACGCCGACCGCCACGTAAAGCCTGTAATAAGGTGGTCATGTTTCAATTCTCTATACTTGAACAGATTATCGAGCTTTGAATTTAAAATCTGTTCTTGAAATATAAAAAAAGTAAATAAATAGTTGGATTCAATATCAGCATTCTTTTTACCGTTATTTTTCAGTTCTATTGCCTCTATGTTACATGAGAAACCCGGTAACGGGTGTCACGTGAAGGCTGTAATAACAAGCGATTGAGTTTCGTCTTTTTTTAACATGATAACGACCTTTGACTTTAAAAACGTTTACTTTAAAAGACGTAGAAATAATTTAGGTCAACATCGGCTGTCTTAGAAATCTCTTTTTTCCATTAGAGGGACAATTTTAATTTTCATATAATGACAAGGGAGTGAGTTTCTGAATCAGATGAGTTGACTTCACGAAATCTGACGTTTCAGGCATTTTTCCAACCATGTCCATGATTCTGACATAGTCAAAGTATGAAAGGAAGAGAAATTTTAAGTAAACCTCGATTAAAATTTGAAACTGAAACCATGTGGAGCCTGTAATACGAAGCGAGTAAGATTAAACTCCCTTTATTTGAACATATTATTGAACTTCTAATTTAAAAATGTTTACATTAAGTCATCATCGGCACTCTTTTTTTTTATCATTCTTTTGGTTTTTTTTCGATGTCGTTTGCCATCAGAGGCAAATTTTCATACAATTACAAGAGAGTGAATTTCTGACACAGATGACTTGATTTTACAAAATCTGAGCCTTTTCTTTTCTCAGTTTTTCCCCTATTTGATTCTGACACTGCCGAAGCGGTGAAGGGCAAATAAATTTGAGTCGCCCTCCATTGTACTTAATGAAAACTTACGAACCACCTGAAGCTTTTAAAAAGAAGCGGTCAAGTTTTATCTCTCCTTATCTAAACATGATTATGAACTTTGAATTGAAAACGTTTACTTTATGGAAACGAATAATTTAAGTCGACATCGGCATTTTTTGTTATCATTGATCATTAATTATTGGCTTTCTTTTTATTCCGACCAGAGGCATATAGAAAATTTACGTACAATTATAAAAGAGCGAGTTTCTGAAGCATATGACTTGATTTCCGATGAACTTCAATGAAAGACAGAGTATGCAGGACATTTTTTTTCCTTGATCCGCAAACGCGGAAATTGTTTGTCGCACTTTGAAATGATCGGCGGCTTTTGAAATACCTGTCCCATAATGTGATAAATGTCGCACTTCATATTATTTTTCGCATTCAGTTTTAATAACGCGTGTCGCACTTGGTAATAATAAAGCTGTCACATTGATAAAGCTATCATTGGGTTTACTTACGAAGTGCGGTAAGCGTTGTTGCAAATGCGACGGGTTATTTCTTTACAATGTTAAAACAAAATGCAAACGATTTTAATTCTTACTGACATACAAAGTCAATGCGTGTCCTGCGCAATTGTAACGACGGCCTATTTTGTAAAAGGTTTTACAAAAATACATACCCGCCTTTTTAGAAAAAGCTGCAGTGCCTATTACAAATTATGTTAGTTATTAAAAAATGCCGCGACCATCTGCGTAGGTTATCATAAAATGCGTTGTTATTACAAAATGCCGCGGAACAGTGCGACAGAACAAAAAAGATGCGAACTCTTTCGGTCTGAAATCCGTACTTCTAATTTTTTTTCGCGCGTAAGATTTCGGACCAAATTGTACTCTACCCGGTTCAAATACCACTATAAATTGAACAAAGTAATACTGATATCATTACCTCACGGCTGGTCATTAAGTGATTGAATCTAGTTATTATAATATCTTTACTGGGTTCAATTTTCATTTCCGGTGTGAAACGTCAATCATGGGCCATGAGGTTTCAGTGTAATCTCGTGGGAAATCTTAGTCTGAATTATAGTGGATAAACTGTGAAGTAAGCATAATCTCTGTTTTCTTATTAACTGATTTCTCAACTATGTTGGACGAAATAAGGGATGTTACTAAAACTGGTAACGGGGAACGGGGAATGGGGAACGGCGAACGGGGAACGGATGTACAGCGGTAACCCGCCTGAAAATTCAAAATAGCGGAGTAAAGGGAAGTAAAAGGGTCTGGCAACTAGTTTTGAGCACGTGCTCTTCGAACGCGATGGTCGGAGCAAAAAGCATGGACGGTAAG